>NW_027526557.1:300000-413400 GCF_052857255.1 Amblyomma americanum | reverse complement strand
TTTAGTTCGAAAGTAGCGTGATTTACGCACTTCAATTTTACAAGTCGTGGAAGAGTAGACGAGAGAGAGCTGAAAACGTTTTCTCTCAGCACTGTGCCAAAACTTGTATTCCAGCTCAAAACAACGGGATACATCGTTTTAGGTCCAAACTAGCAAGATTCACGAGCATCGATTTTACAAATCGTCGAAGAGTACACGAGAGAAAGATAAAACTTTTTCTCTCAGAACTGTGCGAAAACTTGTATTCCGGCTCAAAACAACGGGATACATCGTTTTAGATCGAAACTAGCAAGATTCACGAGCATCGATTTTACAAGTCTTCGAAGAGTATACGAGAGAAAGATAAAACTTTTTCTCTCAAAACTGTGCGAAAACTTGTATTCCGGCTCAAAACAACGGGATACATCATTTTAGTTCGAAACTAGCAAGATTCACGAGCATCGATTTTACAAGTCGTCGAAGAGTAGACGAGAGAATGGTGCAAACTTTTTCTCTCAGAACTGTGCGAAAACTTGTATTCCGGCTCAAAACAACGGGATACATCGTTTTAGGTCGAAACTAGCAAGATTCACGAGCATCGATTTTACAAGTCTTCGAAGAGTATACGAGAGAAAGATTAAACTTTTTCTCTCAGAACTGTGCGAAAACTTGTATTCCGGCTCAGAACAACGGGATACATCATTTTAGATCGAAACTAGCAAGATTCACGAGCATCGATTTTACAAGTCTTCGAAGAGTATACGAGAGAAAGATAAAACTTTTTCTCTCAGAACTGTGCGAAAACTTGTATTCCGGCTCAAAACAACGGGATACATCGTTTTAGATCGAAACTAGCAAGATTCACGAGCATCGATTTTACAAGTCTTCGAAGAGTATACGAGCGAAAGATAAAACTTTTTCTCTCAGAACTGTGCGAAAACTTGTATTCCGGCTCTAAACAACGGGATACATCGTTTTAGATCGAAACTAGCAAGATTCACGAGCATCGATTTTACAAGTCTTCGAAGAGTATACGAGAGAAAGATAAAACTTTTTCTCTCAGAACTGTGCGAAAACTTGTATTCCGGCTCAAAACAACGGGATACATCGTTTTAGATGGAAACTAGCAAGATTCACGAGCATCGATTTTACAAGTCTTCGAAGAGTATACGAGAGAAAGATAAAACTTTTTCTCTCAGAACTGTGCGAAAACTTGTATTCCGGCTCAAAACAACGGGATACATCGCTTTAGATCGAAACTAGCAAGATTCACGAGCATCGATTTTACAAGTCTTCGAAGAGTATACGAGAGAAAGATAAAACTTTTTCTCTCAGAACTGTGCGAAAACTTGTATTCCGGCTCAAAACAACGGGATACATCGTTTTAGATCGAAACTAGCAAGATTCACGAGCATCGATTTTACAAGTCCTCGAAGAGTACACGAGAGAACAGTGTAAACTTTTTCTCTCAGAACTGTGCGAAAACTTGTATTCCGGCTCAAAACAACGGGATACATCGTTTTAGATCGAAACTAGCAAGATTCACGAGCATCGATTTTACAAGTCTTCGAAGAGTATACGAGAGAAAGATAAAACTTTTTCTCTCAGAACTGTGCGAAAACTTGTATTCCGGCTCAAAACAACGGGATACATCGTTTTAGATAGAAACTAGCAAGATTCACGAGCATCGATATTACAAGTCTTCGAAGAGTATACGAAAGAAAGGTGTAAACTTTTTCTCTCAGAACTGCGCGAAAACTTGTATTCCGGCTCAAAACAACGGGATACATCATTTTAGTTCGAAAGTAGCGAGATTTACGCACTTCAATTTTACAAGTCGTGGAAGAGTAGACGAGAGAGAGCTGAAAAATTTTCTCTCAGAACTGCGCGAAGACTTGTATTCCGGCTAAAAAAACCGGGATACATCGTTTTAGATCGAAACTAGCAAGATTCACGAGCATCAATTTTACCAATCGTCGAAGAGTACACGAGAGAAAGGTGTAAACTTTTTCTCTCAGAACTGCGCGAAAACATGTATACCGGCTCAAAAATACGGGATACATAGTTTTAGATCGAAACTAGCAAGATTCACGAGCATCGATTTCACAAGTCCTCGAAGAGAAGACGATAGAAAGGTGTAAACCTTTTCTCTCAGAACTGCGCGAAAACTTGTATTCCGGCTCAAAACAACGGGATACATCGTTTTAGATCGAAACTAGCAAGATTCACGAGCGTCGATTTTACAAGTCTTCGAAGAGTATACGAGAGAAAGGTGTAAACGTTTTCTCTCAGAACTGCGCGAAAACTTGTATTCCGGCTCAAAACAACGGGATACATCGTTTTAGATAGAAACTAGCAAGATTCACGAGCATCGATATTACAAGTCTTCGAAGAGTATACGAAAGAAAGGTGTAAACTTTTTCTCTCAGAACTGCGCGAAAACTTGTATTCCGGCTCAAAACAACGGGATACATCATTTTAGTTCGAAAGTAGCGAGATTTACGCACTTCAATTTTACAAGTCGTGGAAGAGTAGACGAGAGAGAGCTGAAAAATTTTCTCTCAGAACTGCGCGAAGACTTGTATTCCGGCTAAAAAAACCGGGATACATCGTTTTAGATCGAAACTAGCAAGATTCACGAGCATCAATTTTACCAATCGTCGAAGAGTACACGAGAGAAAGGTGTAAACTTTTTCTCTCAGAACTGCGCGAAAACATGTATACCGGCTCAAAAATACGGGATACATCGTTTTAGATCGAAACTAGCAAGATTCACGAGCATCGATTTCACAAGTCCTCGAAGAGAAGACGATAGAAAGGTGTAAACCTTTTCTCTCAGAACTGCGCGAAAACTTGTATTCCGGCTCAAAACAACGGGATACATCGTTTTAGATCGAAACTAGCAAGATTCACGAGCGTCGATTTTACAAGTTTTCGAAGAGTATACGAGAGAAAGGTGTAAACGTTTTCTCTCAGAACTGCGCGAAAACTTGTATTCCGGCTCAAAACAACGGGATACATCATTTTAGTTCGAAAGTAGCGTGATTTACGCACTTCAATTTTACAAGTCGTGGAAGAGTAGACGAGAGAGAGCTGAAAACGTTTTCTCTCAGCACTGTGCCAAAACTTGTATTCCAGCTCAAAACAACGGGATACATCGTTTTAGGTCCAAACTAGCAAGATTCACTGGCATCGATTTTACAAATCGTCGAAGAGTACACGAGAGAACGGTGTAAACTTTTTCTCTCAGAACTGTGCGAAAACTTGTATTCCGGCTCAAAACAACGGGATACATCGTTTTAGATCGAAACTAGCAAGATTCACGAGCATCGATTTTACAAGTCCTCGAAGAGTACACGAGAGAACGGTGTAAACTTTTTCTCTCAGAACTGTGCGAAAACTTGTATTCCGGCTCAAAACAACGGGATACATCGTTTTAGATCGAAACTAGCAAGATTCACGAGCATCAATTTTACAAGTCTTCGAAGAGTATACGAGAGAAAGATAAAACTTTTTCTCTCAGAACTGTGCGAAAACTTGTATTCCGGCTCAAAAAAACGGGATACATCGTTTTAGATCGAAACTAGCAAGATTCACGAGCATCGATTTTACAAGTCTTCGAAGAGTATACGAGAGAAAGATAAAACTTTTTCTCTCAGAACTGTGCGAAAACTTGTATTCCGGCTCAAAACAACGGGATACATCGTTTTAGATCGAAACTAGCAAGATTCACGAGCATCGATTTTACAAGTCTTCGAAGAGTATACGAGAGAAAGATAAAACTTTTTCTCTCAGAACTGTGCGAAAACTTGTATTCCGGCTCAAAACAACGGGATACATCGTTTTAGATCGAAACTAGCAAGATTCACGAGCATCGATTTTACAAGTCCTCGGAGAGTACACGAGAGAACGGTGTAAACTTTTTCTCTCAGAACTGTGCGAAAACTTGTATTCCGGCTCAAAACAACGGGATACATCGTTTTAGATCGAAACTAGCAAGATTCACGAGCATCGATTTTACAAGTCTTCGAAGAGTATACGAGAGAAAGATAAAACTTTTTCTCTCAGAACTGTGCGAAAACTTGTATTCCGGCTCAAAACAACGGGATACACCGTTTTAGATCGAAACTAGCAAGATTCACGAGCATCGATTTTACAAGGCCTCGAAGAGTACACGAGAGAACGGTGTAAACTTTTTCTCTCAGAACTGTGCGAAAACTTGTATTCCGGCTCAAAACAACGGGATACATCGTTTTAGATCGAAACTAGCAAGATTCACGAGCATCGATTTTACAAGTCTTCGAAGAGTATACGAGAGAAAGATAAAGCTTTTTCTCTCATAACTATGCGAAAACTTGTATTCCGGCTCAAAACAACGGGATACATCGTTTTAGATCGAAACTAGCAATATTCACGAGCATCGATTTTACAAGTCCTCGAAGAGTACACGAGAGAACGGTGTAAACTTTTTCTCTCACAACTGTGCGAAAACTTGTATTCCGGCTCAAAACAACGGGATACATCGTTTTAGATCGAAACTAGCAAGATTCACGAGCATCGATTTTACAAGTCTTCGAAGAGTATACGAGAGAAAGATGAAACTTTTTCTCTAAGAACTGTGCGAAAACTTGTATTCCGGCTCAAACAACGGGATACATCGTTTTAGATCGAAACTAGCAAGATTCACGAGCATCGATTTTACAAGTCTTCGAAGAGTATACGAGCGAAAGATAAAACTTTTTCTCTCAGAACTGTGCGAAAACTTGTATTCCGGCTTTAAACAACGGGATACATCGTTTTAGATCGAAACTAGCAAGATTCACGAGCATCGATTTTACAAGTCCTCGAAGAGTACACGAGAGAACGGTGTAAACTTTTTCTCTCAGAACTGTGCGAAAACTTGTATTCCGGCTCAAAACAACGGGATATATCGTTTTAGATCGAAACTAGCAAGATTCACGAGCATCGATTTTACAAGTCTTCGAAGAGTATACGAGAGAAAGATAAAACTTTTTCTCTCAGAACTGTGCGAAAACTTGTATTCCGGCTCAAAACAACGGGATACATCGTTTTTAGATCGAAACTAGCAAGATTCACGAGCATCAATTTTACAAGACCTCGAAGAGTACACGAGAGAACGGTGTAAACTTTTTCTCTCAGAACTGTGCGAAAACTTGTATTCCTGCTCAAAACAACGGGATACATCGTTTTAGATCGAAACTAGCAAGATTCACGAGCATCGATTTTACAAGTCTTCGAAGAGTATACGAGAGAAAGATAAAACTTTTTCTCTCAAAACTGTGCGAAAACTTGTATTCCGGCTCAAAACAACGGGATACATCATTTTAGTTCGAAACTAGCAAGATTCACGAGCATCGATTTTACAAATCGTCGAAGAGTAGACGAGAGAATGGTGCAAACTTTTTCTCTCAGAACTGTGCGAAAACTTGTATTCCGGCTCAAAACAACGGGATACATCGTTTTAGGTCGAAACTAGCAAGATTCACGAGCATCGATTTTACAAGTCTTCGAAGAGTATACGAGAGAAAGATTAAACTTTTTCTCTCAGAACTGTGCGAAAACTTGTATTCCGGCTCAGAACAACGGGATACTTCGTTTTAGATCGAAACTAGCAACATTCACGAGCATCGATTTTAACAAGTCCTCGAAGAGTACACGAGAGAACGGTGTAAACTTTTTCTCTCAGAACTGTGCGAAACCTTGTATTCCGGCTCAAAACAACGGGATACATCGTTTTAGGTCGAAACTAGCAAGATTCACGAGCATCGATTTTACAAGTCTTCGAAGAGTATACGAGAGAAAGATTAAACTTTTTCTCTCAGAACTGTGCGAAAACTTGTATTCCGGCTCAAAACAACGGGATACATCGTTTTAGATCGAAACTAGCAAGATTCACGAGCATCGATTTTACAAGTCCTCGAAGAGTACACGAGAGAACGGTGTAAACTTTTTCTCTCAGAACTGTGCGAAAACTTGTATTCCGGCTCAAAACAACGGGATACATCGTTTCAGATCGAAACTAGCAAGATTCACGAGCATCGATTTTACAAGTCTTCGAAGAGTATACGAGAGAAAGATAAAACTTTTTCTCTCAAAACTGTGCGAAAACTTGTATTCCGGCTCAAAACAACGGGATACATCATTTTAGATCGAAACTAGCAAGATTCACGAGCATCGATTTTACAAGTCTTCGAAGAGTATACGAGAGAAAGATAAAACTTTTTCTCTCAGAACTGTGCGAAAACTTGTATTCCGGCTCAAAACAACGGGATACATCGTTTTAGATCGAAACTAGCAAGATTCACGAGCATCGATTTTACAAGTCCTCGAAGAGTACACGAGAGAACGGTGTAAACTTTTTCTCTCAGAACTGTGCGAAAACTTGTATTCCGGCTCAAAACAACGGGATATATCGTTTTAGATCGAAACTAGCAAGATTCACGAGCATCGATTTTACAAGTCTTCGAAGAGTATACGAGAGAAAGATAAAACTTTTTCTCTCAGAACTGTGCGAAAACTTGTATTCCGGCTCAAAACAACGGGATACATCGTTTTAGATCGAAACTAGCAAGATTCACGAGCATCAATTTTACAAGACCTCGAAGAGTACACGAGAGAAAGATAAAACTTTTTCTCTCAGAACTGTGCGAAAACTTGTATTCCGGCTCAAAACAACGGGATACATCGTTTTAGATCGAAACTAGCAAGATTCACGAGCATCAATTTTACAAGACCTCGAAGAGTACACGAGAGAACGGTGTAAACTTTTTCTCTCAGAACTGTGCGAAAACTTGTATTCCGGCTCAAAACAACGGGATACATCGTTTTAGATCGAAACTAGCAAGATTCACGAGCATCGATTTTACAAGTCTTCGAAGAGTATACGAGAGAAAGATAAAACTTTTTCTCTCAAAACTGTGCGAAAACTTGTATTCCGGCTCAAAACAACGGGATACATCATTTTAGATCGAAACTAGCAAGATTCACGAGCATCGATTTTACAAGTCTTCGAAGAGTATACGAGAGAAAGATAAAACTTTTTCTCTCAGAACTGTGCGAAAACTTGTATTCCGGCTCAAAACAACGGGATACATCGTTTTAGATCGAAACTAGCAAGATTCACGAGCATCGATTTTACAAGTCTTCGAAGAGTATACGAGAGAAAGATAAAACTTTTTCTCTCAGAACTGTGCGAAAACTTGTATTCCGGCTCAAAACAACGGGATACATCGTTTTAGATCGAAACTAGCAAGATTCACGAGCATCGATTTTACAAGTCCTCGAAGAGTACACGAGAGAACGGTGTAAACTTTTTCTCTCAGAACTGTGCGAAAACTTGTATTCCGGCTCAAAACAACGGGATACATCGTTTTAGATCGAAACTAGCAAGATTCACGAGCATCGATTTTACAAGTCTTCGAAGAGTATACGAGAGAAAGATAAAACTTTTTCTCTCAAAACTGTGCGAAAACTTGTATTCCGGCTCAAAACAACGGGATACATCATTTTAGATCGAAACTAGCAAGATTCACGAGCATCGATTTTACAAGTCTTCGAAGAGTATACGAGAGAAAGATAAAACTTTTTCTCTCAGAACTGTGCGAAAACTTGTATTCCGGCTCAAAACAACGGGATACATCGTTTTAGATCGAAACTAGCAAGATTCACGAGCATCGATTTTACAAGTCTTCGAAGAGTATACGAGAGAAAGATAAAACTTTTTCTCTCAGAACTGTGCGAAAACTTGTATTCCGGCTCAAAACAACGGGATACATCGTTTTAGATCGAAACTAGCAAGATTCACGAGCATCGATTTTACAAGTCTTCGAAGAGTATACGAGAGAAAGATAAAACTTTTTCTCTCAGAACTGTGCGAAAACTTGTATTCCGGCTCAAAACAACGGGATACATCGTTTTAGATCGAAACTAGCAAGATTCACGAGCATCGATTTTACAAGTCCTCGAAGAGTATACGAGAGAAAGATAAAACTTTTTCTCTCAGAACTGTGCGAAAACTTGTATTTCGGCTCAAAACAACGGGATACATCGTTTTAGATCGAAACTAGCAAGATTTACGAGCATCGATTTTACAAGTCCACGAAGAGTACACGAGAGAACGGTGTAAACTTTTTCTCTCAGAACTGTGCGAAAACTTGTATTCCGACTCAAAACAACGGGATGCATCGTTTTAGATCGAAACTAGCAAGATTCACGAGCATCGATTTTACAAGACCTCGAAGAGTACACGAGAGAAAGGTGCAAACTTTTTCTCTCAGCACTGTGCGAAAACTTGTTTTCTGGCTCAAAACAACGGGATACATCGTTTTAGGTTGAAACTAGCAAGATTCACGAGCATCGATTTTACAAATCGTCGAAGTGTAGACGAGAGAAAGGTGTAAACTTTTTCTCTGAGAACTGCGCGAAAACTTGTATTCCGGCTCAAAACAACGGGATACATCGTTTTAGATCGAAACTAACAAGATTCACGAGCATCGATTTTACAAGTCTTCGAAGAGTATACGAAAGAAAGGTGTAAACTTTTTCTCTCAGAACTGCGCGAAAACTTGTATTCCGGCTCAAAACAACGGGATACATCATTTTAGTTCGAAACTAGCAAGATTCACGAGCATCGATTTTACAAGTCGTCGAAGAGTAGACGAGAGAATGGTGCAAACTTTTTCTCTCAGAACTGTGCGAAAACTTGTATTCCGGCTCAAAACAACGGGATACATCGTTTTAGGTCGAAACTAGCAAGATTCACGAGCATCAATTTTACAAGTCGTCGAAGAGTAGACGAGAGAAAGGTGTAAACTTTTTCTCTCAGAACTGCGCGAAAAGTTGTATTCCGGCTCAAAACAACGGGATACATCGTTTTAGATCGAAACTAGCAAGATTCACGAGCATCGATTTTACAAGTCCTCGAAGAGTACACGAGAGAACGGTGTAAACTTTTTCTCTCAGAACTGTGCGAAAACTTGTATTCCGGTTTAAAACAACGGGATACATCGTTTTAGATCGAAACTAGCAAGATTCACGAGCATCGATTTTACAAGTCTTCGAAGAGTATACGAGAGAAAGATAAAACTTTTTCTCTCAGAACTGTGCGAAAACTTGTATTCCGGCTCAAAACAACGGGATACATCGTTTTAGATCAAAACTAGCAAGATTCACGAGCATCGATTTTACAAGTCTTCGAAGAGTATACGAGAGAAAGATAAAACTTTTTCTCTCAGAACTGTGCGAAAACTTGTATTCCGGCTCAAAACAACGGGATACATTGTTTTAGATCGAAACTAGCAAGATTCACGAGCATCGATTTTGCAAGTCCTCGAAGAGTACACGAGAGAACGGTGTAAACTTTTTCGCTCAGAACTGTGCGAAAACTTGTATTCCGGCTCAAAACAACGGGATACATCGTTTTAGATCGAAACTAGCAAGATTCACGAGCATCGATTTTACAAGTCTTCGAAGAGTATACGAGAGAAAGATAAAACTTTTTCTCTCAGAACTGTGCGAAAACTTGTATTCCGGCTCAAAACAACGGGATACATCGTTTTAGATCGAAACTAGCAAGATTCACGAGCATCGATTTTACAAGTCTTCGAAGAGTATACGAGAGAAAGATAAAACTTTTTCTCTCAGAACTGTGCGAAAACTTGTATTCCGGCTCAAAACAACGGGATACATCGTTTTAGATCGAAACTAGCAAGATTCACGAGCATCGATTTTACAAGTCTTCGAAGAGTATACGAGAGAAAGATAAAACTTTTTCTCTCAGAACTGTGCGAAAACTTGTATTCCGGCTCAAAACAACGGGATACATCGTTTTAGATCGAAACTAGCAAGATTCACGAGCATCGATTTTACAAGTCCTCGAAGAGTACACGAGAGAACGGTGTAAACTTTTTCTCTCAGAACTGTGCGAAAACTTGTATTCCGGCTCAAAACAACGGGATATATCGTTTTAGATCGAAACTAGCAAGATTCACGAGCATCGATTTTACACGTCTTCGAAGAGTATACGAGAGAAAGATAAAACTTTTTCTCTCAGAACTGTGCGAAAACTTGTATTCCGGCTCAAAACAACGGGATACATCGTTTTAGATCGAAACTAGCAAGATTCACGAGCATCAATTTTACAAGACCTCGAAGAGTACACGAGAGAACGGTGTAAACTTTTTCTCTCAGAACTGTGCGAAAACTTGTATTCCGGCTCAAAACAACGGGATACATCGTTTTAAATCGAAACTAGCAAGATTCACGAGCATCGATTTTACAAGTCTTCGAAGAGTATACGAGAGAAAGATAAAACTTTTTCTCTCAAAACTGTGCGAAAACTTGTATTCCGGCTCAAAACAACGGGATACATCATTTTAGTTCGAAACTAGCAAGATTCACGAGCATCGATTTTACAAGTCGTCGAAGAGTAGACGAGAGAATGGTGCAAACTTTTTCTCTCAGAACTGTGCGAAAACTTGTATTCCGGCTCAAAACAACGGGATACATCGTTTTAGGTCGAAACTAGCAAGATTCACGAGCATCGATTTTACAAGTCTTCCAAGAGTATACGAGAGAAAGATTAAACTTTTTCTCTCAGAACTGTGCGAAAACTTGTATTCCGGCTCAGAACAACGGGATACATCGTTTTAGATCGAAACTAGCAACATTCAAGAGCATCGATTTTACAAGTCCTCGAAGAGTACACGAGAGAACGGTGTAAACTTTTTCTCTCAGAACTGTGCGAAACCTTGTATTCCGGCTCAAAACAACGGGATACATCGTTTTAGGTCGAAACTAGCAAGATTCACGAGCATCGATTTTACAAGTCTTCGAAGAGTATACGAGAGAAAGATTAAACTTTTTCTCTCAGAACTGTGCGAAAACTTGTATTCCGGCTCAAAACAACGGGATACATCGTTTTAGATCGAAACTAGCAAGATTCACGAGCATCGATTTTACAAGTCCTCGAAGAGTACACGAGAGAACGGTGTAAACTTTTTCTCTCAGAACTGTGCGAAAACTTGTATTCCGGCTCAAAACAACGGGATACATCGTTTTAGATCGAAACTAGCAAGATTCACGAGCATCGATTTTACAAGTCTTCGAAGAGTATACGAGAGAAAGATAAAACTTTTTCTCTCAAAACTGTGCGAAAACTTGTATTCCGGCTCAAAACAACGGGATACATCATTTTAGATCGAAACTAGCAAGATTCACGAGCATCGATTTTACAAGTCTTCGAAGAGTATACGAGAGAAAGATAAAACTTTTTCTCTCAGAACTGTGCGAAAACTTGTATTCCGGCTCAAAACAACGGGATACATCGTTTTAGATCGAAACTAGCAAGATTCACGAGCATCGATTTTACAAGTCTTCGAAGAGTATACGAGAGAAAGATAAAACTTTTTCTCTCAGAACTGTGCGAAAACTTGTATTCCGGCTCAAAACAACGGGATACATCGTTTTAGATCGAAACTAGCAAGATTCACGAGCATCGATTTTACAAGTCTTCGAAGAGTATACGAGAGAAAGATAAAACTTTTTCTCTCAGAACTGTGCGAAAACTTGTATTCCGGCTCAAAACAACGGGATACATCGTTTTAGATCGAAACTAGCAAGATTCACGAGCATCGATTTTACAAGTCTTCGAAGAGTATACGAGAGAAAGATAAAACTTTTTCTCTCAGAACTGTGCGAAAACTTGTATTCCGGCTCAAAACAACGGGATACATCGTTTTAGATCGAAACTAGCAAGATTCACGAGCATCGATTTTACAAGTCTTCGAAGAGTATACGAGAGAAAGATAAAACTTTTTCTCTCAAAACTGTGCGAAAACTTGTATTCCGGCTCAAAACAACGGGATACATCGTTTTAGATCGAAACTAGCAAGATTCACGAGCATCGATTTTACAAGTCTTCGAAGAGTATACGAGAGAAAGATAAAACTTTTTCTCCCAGAACTGTGCGAAAACTTGTATTCCGGCTCAAAACAACGGGATACATCGTTTTAGATCGAAACTAGCAAGATTCACGAGCATCGATTTTACAAGTCTTCGAAGAGTATACGAGAGAAAGATAAAACTTTTTCTCTCAAAACTGTGCGAAAACTTGTATTCCGGCTCAAAACAACGGGATACATCATTTTAGATCGAAACTAGCAAGATTCACGAGCATCGATTTTACAAGTCTTCGAAGAGTATACGAGAGAAAGATAAAACTTTTTCTCTCAGAACTGTGCGAAAACTTGTATTCCGGCTCAAAACAACGGGATACATCGTTTTAGATCGAAACTAGCAAGATTCACGAGCATCGATTTTACAAGTCTTCGAAGAGTATACGAGAGAAAGATAAAACTTTTTCTCTCAGAACTGTGCGAAAACTTGTATTCCGGCTAAAAAGAACGGGATACATCGTTTTAGATCGAAACTAGCAAGATTCACGAGCATCGATTTTACAAGTCTTCGAAGAGTATACGAGAGAAAGATAAAACTTTTTCTCTCAGAACTGTGCGAAAACTTGTATTCCGGCTCAAAACAACGGGATACATCGTTTTAGATCGAAACTAGCAAGATTCACGAGCATCGATTTTACAAGTCTTCGAAGAGTATACGAGAGAAAGATAAAACTTTTTCTCTCAGAACTGTGCGAAAACTTGTATTTCGGCTCAAAACAACGGGATACATCGTTTTAGATCGAAACTAGCAAGATTTACGAGCATCGATTTTACAAGTCCTCGAAGAGTACACGAGAGAACGGTGTAAACTTTTTCTCTCAGAACTGTGCGAAAACTTGTATTCCGGCTCAAAACAACGGGACACATCGTTTTAGATCGAAACTAGCAAGATTCACGAGCATCGATTTTACAAGACCTCGAAGAGTACACGAGAGAAAGGTGCAAACTTTTTCTCTCAGCACTGTGCGAAAACTTGTTTTCTGGCTCAAAACAACGGGATACATCGTTTTAGGTTGAAACTAGCAAGATTCACGAGCATCGATTTTACAAATCGTCGAAGTGTAGACGAGAGAAAGGTGTAAACTTTTTCTCTGAGCACTGCGCGAAAACTTGTATTCCGGCTCAAAACAACGGGATACATCGTTTTAGATCGAAACTAGCAAGATTCACGAGCATCGATTTTACAAGTCTTCGAAGAGTATACGAAAGAAAGGTGTAAACTTTTTCTCTCAGAACTGCGCGAAAACTTGTATTCCGGCTCAAAACAACGGGATACATCATTTTAGTTCGAAACTAGCAAGATTCACGAGCATCGATTTTACAAGTCGTCGAAGAGTAGACGAGAGAATGGTGCAAACTTTTTCTCTCAGAACTGTGCGAAAACTTGTATTCCGGCTCAAAACAACGGGATACATCGTTTTAGGTCGAAACTAGCAAGATTCACGAGCATCAATTTTACAAGTCGTCGAAGAGTAGACGAGAGAACGGTGTAAACTTTTTCTCTCAGAACTGTGCGAAAACTTGTATTCCGGTTTAAAACAACGGGATACATCGTTTTAGATCGAAACTAGCAAGATTCACGAGCATCGATTTCACAAGTCTTCGAAGAGTATACGAGAGAAAGATAAAACTTTTTCTCTCAGAACTGTGCGAAAACTTGTATTCCGGCTCAAAACAACGGGATACATCGTTTTAGATCAAAACTAGCAAGATTCACGAGCATCGATTTTACAAGTCTTCGAAGAGTATACGAGAGAAAGATAAAACTTTTTCTCTCAGAACTGTGCGAAAACTTGTATTCCGGCTCAAAACAACGGGATACATTGTTTTAGATCGAAACTAGCAAGATTCACGAGCATCGATTTTGCAAGTCCTCGAAGAGTACACGAGAGAACGGTGTAAACTTTTTCTCTCAGAACTGTGCGAAAACTTGTATTCCGGCTCAAAACAACGGGATACATCGTTTTAGATCGAAACTAGCAAGATTCACGAGCATCGATTTTACAAGTCTTCGAAGAGTATACGAGAGAAAGATAAAACTTTTTCTCTCAGAACTGTGCGAAAACTTGTATTCCGGCTCAAAACAACGGGATACATCGTTTTAGATCGAAACTAGCAAGATTCACGAGCATCGATTTTACAAGTCTTCGAAGAGTATACGAGAGAAAGATAAAACTTTTTCTCTCAGAACTGTGCGAAAACTTGTATTCCGGCTCAAAACAACGGGATACATCGTTTTAGATCGAAACTAGCAAGATTCACGAGCATCGATTTTACAAGTCTTCGAAGAGTATACGAGAGAAAGATAAAACTTTTTCTCTCAGAACTGTGCGAAAACTTGTATTCCGGCTCAAAACAACGGGATACATCGTTTTAGATCGAAACGAGCAAGATTCACGAGCATCGATTTTACAAGTCCTCGAAGAGTACACGAGAGAACGGTGTAAACTTTTTCTCTCAGAACTGTGCGAAAACTTGTATTCCGGCTCAAAACAACGGGATACATCGTTTTAGATCGAAACTAGCAAGATTCACGAGCATCGATTTTACAAGTCTTCGAAGAGTATACGAGAGAAAGATAAAACTTTTTCTCTCAGAACTGTGCGAAAACTTGTATTCCGGCTCAAAACAACGGGATACATCGTTTTAGATAGAAACTAGCAAGATTCACGAGCATCGATATTACAAGTCTTCGAAGAGTATACGAAAGAAAGGTGTAAACTTTTTCTCTCAGAACTGCGCGAAAACTTGTATTCCGGCTCAAAACAACGGGATACATCATTTTAGTTCGAAAGTAGCGAGATTTACGCACTTCAATTTTACAAGTCGTGGAAGAGTAGACGAGAGAGAGCTGAAAACTTTTTCTCTCAGAACTGCGCGAAGACTTGTATTCCGGCTAAAGAAACCGGGATACATCGTTTTAGATCAAAACTAGCAAGATTCACGAGCATCAATTTTACCAATCGTCGAAGAGTACACGAGAGAAAGGTGTAAACTTTTTCTCTCAGAACTGCGCGAAAACATGTATACCGGCTCAAAAATACGGGATACATCGTTTTAGATCGAAACTAGCAAGATTCACGAGCATCGATTTCACAAGTCCTCGAAGAGAAGACGATAGAAAGGTGTAAACCTTTTCTCTCAGAACTGCGCGAAAACTTGTATTCCGGCTCAAAACAACGGGATACATCGTTTTAGATCGAAACTAGCAAGATTCACGAGCGTCGATTTTACAAGTTTTCGAAGAGTATACGAGAGAAAGGTGTAAACGTTTTCTCAGTATACGAGAGAAAGGTGTAAACGTTTTCTCTCAGAACTGCACGAAAACTTGTATTCCGGCTCAAAACAAAGGGATACATCGTTTTAGATCGAAACTAGCAAGATTCACGAGCATCGATTTTACAAGTCTTCGAAGAGTATACGAGAGAAATATAAAACTTTTTCTCTCAGAACTGTGCGAAAACTTGTATTCCGGCTCAAAACAACGGGATACATCGTTTTAGATCGAGACTAGCAAGATTCACGAGCATCGATTTTACAAGTCCTCGAAGAGTACACGAGAGAACGGTGTAAACTTTTTCTCTCAGAACTGTGCGAAAACTTGTATTCCGGCTCAAAACAACGGGATACATCGTTTTAGATCGAAACTAGCAAGATTCACGAGCATCAATTTTACAAGTCTTCGAAGAGTATACGAGAGAAAGATAAAACTTTTTCTCTCAGAACTGTGCGAAAACTTGTATTCCGGCTCAAAACAACGGGATACATCGTTTTAGATCGAAACTAGCAAGATTCACGAGCATCGATTTTACAAGTCTTCGAAGAGTATACGAGAGAAAGATAAAACTTTTTCTCTCAGAACTGTGCGAAAACTTGTATTCCGGCTCAAAACAACGGGATACATCGTTTTAGATCGAAACTAGCAAGATTCACGAGCATCGATTTTACAAGTCCTCGAAGAGTACACGAGAGAACGGTGTAAACTTTTTCTCTCAGAACTGTGCGAAAACTTGTATTCCGGCTCAAAACAACGGGATACATCGTTTTAGATCGAAACTAGCAAGATTCACGAGCATCGATTTTACAAGTCTTCGAAGAGTATACGAGAGAAAGATAAAACTTTTTCTCTCAGAACTGTGCGAAAACTTGTATTCCGGCTGAAAACAACGGGATACATCGTTTTAGATCGAAACTAGCAAGATTCACGAGCATCGATTTTACAAGGCCTCGAAGAGTACACGAGAGAACGGTGTAAACTTTTCCTCTCAGAACTGTGCGAAAACTTGTATTCCGGCTCAAAACAACGGGATACATCGTTTTAGATCGAAACTAGCAAGATTCACGAGCATCGATTTTACAAGTCTTCGAAGAGTATACGAGAGAAAGATAAAACTTTTTCTCTCAGAACTGTGCGAAAACTTGTATTCCGGCTCAAAACAACGGGATACATCGTTTTAGATCGAAACTAGCAAGATTCACGAGCATCGATTTTACAAGTCCTCGAAGAGTACACGAGAGAACGGTGTAAACTTTTTCTCTCACAACTGTGCGAAAACTTGTATTCCGGCTCAAAACAACGGGATACATCGTTTTAGATCGAAACTAGCAAGATTCACGAGCATCGATTTTACAAGTCTTCGAAGAGTATACGAGAGAAAGATAAAACGTTTTCTCTCAGAACTGTGCGAAAACTTGTATTCCGGCTCTAAACAACGGGATACATCGTTTTAGATCGAAACTAGCAAGATTCACGAGCATCGATTTTACAAGTCCTCGAAGAGTACACGAGAGAACGGTGTAAACTTTTTCTCTCAGAACTGTGCGAAAACTTGTATTCCGGCTCAAAACAACGGGATATATCGTTTTAGATCGAAACTAGCAAGATTCACGAGCATCGATTTTACAAGTCTTCGAAGAGTATACGAGAGAAAGATAAAACTTTTTCTCTCAGAACTGTGCGAAAACTTGTATTCCGGCTCAAAACAACGGGATACATCGTTTTAGATCGAAACTAGCAAGATTCACGAGCATCGATTTTACAAGACCTCGAAGAGTACACGAGAGAACGGTGTAAACTTTTTCTCTCAGAATTGTGCGAAAACTTGTATTCCGGCTCAAAACAACGGGATACATCGTTTTAGATCGAAACTAGCAATATTCACGAGCATCGATTTTACAAGTCTTCGAAGAGTATACGAGAGAAAGATAAAACTTTTTCTCTCAAAACTGTGCGAAAACTTCTATTCCGGCTCAAAACAACGGGATACATCATTTTAGTTCGAAACTAGCAAGATTCACGAGCATCGATTTTACAAGTCGTCGAAGAGTAGACGAGAGAATGGTGCAAACTTTTTCTCTCAGAACTGTGCGAAAACTTGTATTCCGGCTCAAAACAACGGGATACATCGTTTTAGGTCGAAACTAGCAAGATTCACGAGCATCGATTTTACAAGTCTTCGAAGAGTATACGAGAGAAAGATAAAACTTTTTCTCTCAGAACTGTGCGAAAACTTGTATTCCGGCTCAAAACAACGGGATACATTGTTTTAGATCGAAACTAGCAAGATTCACGAGCATCGATTTTACAAGTCTTCGAAGAGTATACGAGAGAAAGATAAAACTTTTTCTCTCAGAACTGTGCGAAAACTTGTATTCCGGCTCAAAACAACGGGATACATCGTTTTAGATCGAAACTAGCAAGATTCACGAGCATCGATTTTACAAGTCCTCGAAGAGTACACGAGAGAACGGTGTAAACTTTTTCTCTCAGAACTGTGCGAAAACTTGTATTCCGGCTCAAAACAACGGGATACATCGTTTTAGATCGAAACTAGCAAGATTCACGAGCATCGATTTTACAAGTCTTCGAAGAGTATACGAGAGAAAGATAAAACTTTTTCTCTCAGAACTGTGCGAAAACTTGTATTCCGGCTGAAAACAACGGGATACATCGTTTTAGATCGAAACTAGCAAGATTCACGAGCATCGATTTTACAAGGCCTCGAAGAGTACACGAGAGAACGGTGTAAACTTTTCCTCTCAGAACTGTGCGAAAACTTGTATTCCGGCTCAAAACAACGGGATACATCGTTTTAGATCGAAACTAGCAAGATTCACGAGCATCGATTTTACAAGTCTTCGAAGAGTATACGAGAGAAAGATAAAACTTTTTCTCTCAGAACTGTGCGAAAACTTGTATTCCGGCTCAAAACAACGGGATACATCGTTTTAGATCGAAACTAGCAAGATTCACGAGCATCGATTTTACAAGTCCTCGAAGAGTACACGAGAGAACGGTGTAAACTTTTTCTCTCACAACTGTGCGAAAACTTGTATTCCGGCTCAAAACAACGGGATACATCGTTTTAGATCGAAACTAGCAAGATTCACGAGCATCGATTTTACAAGTCTTCGAAGAGTATACGAGAGAAAGATAAAACGTTTTCTCTCAGAACTGTGCGAAAACTTGTATTCCGGCTCTAAACAACGGGATATATCGTTTTAGATCGAAACTAGCAAGATTCATGAGCATCGATTTTACAAGTCCTCGAAGAGTACACGAGAGAACGGTGTAAACTTTTTCTCTCAGAACTGTGCGAAAACTTGTATTCCGGCTCAAAACAACGGGATATATCGTTTTAGATCGAAACTGGCAAGATTCACGAGCATCGATTTTACAAGTCTTCGAAGAGTATACGAGAGAAAGATAAAACTTTTTCTCTCAGAACTGTGCGAAAACTTGTATTCCGGCTCAAAACAACGGGATACATCGTTTTAGATCGAAACTAGCAAGATTCACGAGCATCGATTTTACAGGACCTCGAAGAGTACACGAGAGAACGGTGTAAACTTTTTCTCTCAGAATTGTGCGAAAACTTGTATTCCGGCTCAAAACAACGGGATACATCGTTTTAGATCGAAACTAGCAATATTCACGAGCATCGATTTTACAAGTCTTCGAAGAGTATACGAGAGAAAGATAAAACTTTTTCTCTCAAAACTGTGCGAAAACTTCTATTCCGGCTCAAAACAACGGGATACATCATTTTAGTTCGAAACTAGCAAGATTCACGAGCATCGATTTTACAAGTCGTCGAAGAGTAGACGAGAGAATGGTGCAAACTTTTTCTCTCAGAACTGTGCGAAAACTTGTATTCCGGCTCAAAACAACGGGATACATCGTTTTAGGTCGAAACTAGCAAGATTCACGAGCATCGATTTTACAAGTCTTCGAAGAGTATACGAGAGAAAGATTAAACTTTTTCTCTCAGAACTGTGCGAAAACTTGTATTCCGGCTCAAAACAAAGGGATACATCGTTTTAGATCGAAACTAGCAAGATTCACGAGCATCGAGTTTACAAGTCTTCGAAGAGTATACGAGAGAAAGATAAAACTTTTTCTCTCAGAACTGTGCGAAAACTTGCATTCCGGCTCAAAACAACGGGATACATCGTTTTAGATCGAAACTAGCAAGATTCACGAGCATCGATTTTACAAGTCCTCGAAGAGTACACGAGAGAACGGTGTAAACTTTTTCTCTCAGAACTGTGCGAAAACTTGTATTCCGGCTCAAAACAACGGGATACATCGTTTTAGATCGAAACTAGCAAGATTCACGAGCATCGATTTTACAAGTCTTCGAAGAGTATACGAGAGAAAGATAAAACTTTTTCTCTCAGAACTGTGCGAAAACTTGTATTCCGGCTCAAAACAACGGGATACATCGTTTTAGATCGAAACTAGCAAGATTCACGAGCATCGATTTTACAAGTCTTCGAAGAGTATACGAGAGAAAGATAAAACTTTTTCTCTCAGAACTGTGCGAAAACTTGTATTCCGGCTCAAAACAACGGGATACATCGTTTTAGATCGAAACTACCAAGATTCACGAGCAACGATTTTACAAGTCCTCGAAGAGTACACGAGAGAACGGTGTAAACTTTTTCTCTCAGAACTGTGCGAAAACTTGTATTCCGGCTCAAAACAACGGGATACATCGTTTTAGATCGAAACTAGCAAGATTCACGGGCATCGATTTTACAAGTCTTCGAAGAGTATACGAGAGAAAGATAAAACTTTTTCTCTCAGAACTGTGCGAAAACTTGTATTCCGGCTCAAAACAACGGGATACATCGTTTTAGATCGAAACTAGCAAGATTCACGAGCATCGACTTTACAAGGCCTCGAAGAGTACACGAGAGAACGGTGTAAACTTTTTCTCTCAGAACTGTGCGAAAACTTGTATTCCGGCTCAAAACAACGGGATACATCGTTTTAGATCGAAACTAGCAAGATTCACGAGCATCGATTTTACAAGTCTTCGAAGAGTATACAAGAGAAAGATAAAACTTTTTCTCTCAGAACTGTGCGAAAACTTGTATTCCGGCTCAAAACAACGGGATACATCGTTTTAGATCGAAACTAGCAAGATTCACGAGCATCGATTTTACAAGTCTTCGAAGAGTATACGAGAGAAAGATAAAACTTTTTCTCTCAGAACTGTGCGAAAACTTGTATTCCGGCTCAAAACAACGGGATACATCGTTTTAGATCGAAACTAGCAAGATTCACGAGCATCGATTTTACAAGTCCTCGAAGAGTACACGAGAGAACGGTGTAAACTTTTTCTCTCAGAACTGTGCGAAAACTTGTATTCCGGCTCAAAACAACGGGATACATCGTTTTAGATCGAAACTAGCAAGATTCACGAGCATCGATTTTACAAGTCTTCGAAGAGTATACGAGAGAAAGATAAAACTTTTTCTCTCAGAACTGTGCGAAAACTTGTATTCCGGCTCAAAACAACGGGATACATCGTTTTAGATCGAAACTAGCAAGATTCACGAGCATCGATTTTACAAGGCCTCGAAGAGTACACGAGAGAACGGTGTAAACTTTTTCTCTCAGAACTGTGCGAAAACTTGTATTCCGGCTCAAAACAACGGGATACATCGTTTTAGATCGAAACTAGCAAGATTCACGAGCATCGATTTTACAAGTCTTCGAAGAGTATACGAGAGAAAGATAAAACTTTTTCTCTCAGAACTGTGCGAAAACTTGTATTCCGGCTCAAAACAACGGGATACATCGTTTTAGATCGAAACTAGCAAGATTCACGAGCATCGATTTTACAAGACCTCGAAGAGTACACGAGAGAACGGTGTAAACTTTTTCTCTCAGAACTGTGCGAAAACTTGTATTCCGGCTCAAAACAACGGGATACATCGTTTTAGATCAAAACTAGCAAGATTCACGAGCATCGATTTTACAAGTCTTCGAAGAGTATACGAGAGAAAGATAAAACTTTTTCTCTCAGAACTGTGCGAAAACTTGTATTCCGGCTCAAAACAACGGGATACATTGTTTTAGATCGAAACTAGGAAGATTCACGAGCATCGATTTTGCAAGTCCTCGAAGAGTACACGAGAGAACGGTGTAAACTTTTTCTCTCAGAACTGTGCGAAAACTTGTATTCCGGCTCAAAACAACGGGATACATCGTTTTAGATCGAAACTAGCAAGATTCACGAGCATCGATTTTACAAGTCTTCGAAGAGTATACGAGAGAAAGATAAAACTTTTTTCTCTCAGAACTGTGCGAAAACTTGTATTCCGGCTCAAAACAACGGGATACATCGTTTTAGATGGAAACTAGCAAGATTCACGAGCATCGATTTTACAAGTCTTCGAAGAGTATACGAGAGAAAGATAAAACTTTTTCTCTCAGAACTGTGCGAAAACTTGTATTCCGGCTCAAAACAACGGGATACATCGTTTTAGATCGAAACTAGCAAGATTCACGAGCATCGATTTTACAAGTCTTCGAAGAGTATACGAGAGAAAGATAAAACTTTTTCTCTCAGAACTGTGCGAAAACTTGTATTCCGGCTCAAAACAACGGGATACATCGTTTTAGATCGAAACTAGCAAGATTCACGAGCATCGATTTTACAAGTCCTCGAAGAGTACACGAGAGAACGGTGTAAACTTTTTCTCTCAGAACTGTGCGATAACTTGTATTCCGGCTCAAAACAACGGGATACATCGTTTTAGATCGAAACTAGCAAGATTCACGAGCATCGATTTTACAAGTCATCGAAGAATATACGAGAGAAAGATAAAACTTTTTCTCTCAGAACTGTGCGAAAACTTGTATTCCGGCTCAAAACAACGGGATACATCGTTTTAGATAGAAACTAGCAAGATTCACGAGCATCGATATTACAAGTCTTCGAAGAGTATACGAAAGAAAGGTGTAAACTTTTTCTCTCAGAACTGCGCGAAAACTTGTATTCCGGCTCAAAACAACGGGATACATCATTTTAGTTCGAAAGTAGCGAGATTTACGCACTTCAATTTTACAAGTCGTGGAAGAGTAGACGAGAGAGAGCTGAAAACTTTTTCTCTCAGAACTGCGCGAAGACTTGTATTCCGGCTAAAAAAACCGGGATACATCGTTTTAGATCGAAACTAGCAAGATTCACGAGCATCAATTTTACCAATCGTCGAAGAGTACACGAGAGAAAGGTGTAAACTTTTTCTCTCAGAACTGCGCGAAAACATGTATACCGGCTCAAAAATACGGGATACATCGTTTTAGATCGAAACTAGCAAGATTCACGAGCATCGATTTCACAAGTCCTCGAAGAGAAGACGATAGAAAGGTGTAAACCTTTTCTCTCAGAACTGCGCGAAAACTTGTATTCCGGCTCAAAACAACGGGATACATCGTTTTAGATCGAAACTAGCAAGATTCACGAGCATCGATTTTACAAGTTTTCGAAGAGTATACGAGAGAAAGGTGTAAACGTTTTCTCTCAGAACTGCGCGAAAACTTGTATTCCGGCTCCAAACAAAGGGATACATCGTTTTAGATCGAAACTAGCAAGATTCACGAGCATCGATTTTACAAGTCTTCGAAGAGTATACGAGAGAAAGATAAAACTTTTTCTCTCAGAACTGTGCGAAAACTTGTATTCCGGCTCAAAACAACGGGATACATCGTTTTAGATCGAAACTAGCAAGATTCACGAACATCGATTTTACAAGTCCTCGAAGAGTACACGAGAGAACGGTTGTAAACTTCTTCTCTCAGAACTGTGCGAAAACTTGTATTCCGGCTCAAAACAACGGTATACATCGTTTTAGATCGAAACTAGCAAGATTCACGAGCATCGATTTTACAAGTCTTCGAAGAGTATACGAGAGAAAGATAAAACTTTTTCTCTCAGAACTGTGCGAAAACTTGTATTCCAGCTCAAAACAACGGGATACATCGTTTTAGATCGAAACTAGCAAGATTCACGAGCATCGATTTTACAAGTCTTCGAAGAGTATACGAGAGAAAGATAAAACTTTTTCTCTCAGAACTGTGCGAAAACTTGTATTCCGGCTCAAAACAACGGGATACATCGTTTTAGATCGAAACTAGCAAGATTCACGAGCATCGATTTTACAAGTCTTCGAAGAGTATACGAGAGAAAGATAAAACTTTTTCTCTCAGAACTGTGCGAAAACTTGTATTCCGGCTCAAAACAACGGGATACATCGTTTTAGATCGAAACTAGCAAGATTCACGAGCATCGATTTTACAAGGCCTCGAAGAGTACACGAGAGAACGGTGTAAACTTTTTCTCTCAGAACTGTGCGAAAACTTGTATTCCGGCTCAAAACAACGGGATACATCGTTTTAGATCGAAACTAGCAAGATTCACGAGCATCGATTTTACAAGTCTTCGAAGAGTATACGAGAGAAAGATAAAACTTTTTCTCTCAGAACTGTGCGAAAACTTGTATTCCGGCTCAAAACAACGGGATACATCGTTTTAGATCGAAACTAGCAAGATTCACGAGCATCGATTTTACAAGTCTTCGAAGAGTATACGAGAGAAAGATAAAGCTTTTTCTCTCATAACTGTGCGAAAACTTGTATTCCGGCTCAAAACAACGGGATACATCGTTTTAGATCGAAACTAGCAAGATTCACGAGCATCGATTTTACAAGTCCTCGAAGAGTACACGAGAGAACGGTGTAAACTTTTTCTCTCACAACTGTGCGAAAACTTGTATTCCGGCTCAAAACAACGGGATACATCGTTTTAGATCGAAACTAGCAAGATTCACGAGCATCGATTTTACAAGTCTTCGAAGAGTATACGAGAGAAAGATAAAACTTTTTCTCTCAGAACTGTGCGAAAACTTGTATTCCGGCTCTAAACAACGGGATACATCGTTTTAGATCGAAACTAGCAAGATTCACTAGCATCGATTTTACAAGTCCTCGAAGAGTACACGAGAGAACGGTGTAAACGTTTTCTCTCAGAACTGTGCGAAAACTTGTATTCCGGCTCAAAACAACGGGATATATCGTTTTAGATCAAAACTAGCAAGATTCACGAGCATCGATTTTACAAGTCTTCGAAGAGTATACGAGAGAAAGATAAAACTTTTTCTCTCAGAACTGTGCGAAAACTTGTATTCCGGCTCAAAACAACGGGATACATCGTTTTAGATCGAAACTAGCAAGATTCACGAGCATCGATTTTACAAGACCTCGAAGAGTACACGAGAGAACGGTGTAAACTTTTTCTCTCAGAATTGTGCGAAAACTTGTATTCCGGCTCAAAACAACGGGATACATCGTTTTAGATCGAAACTAGCAAGATTCACGAGCATCGATTTTACAAGTCTTCGAAGAGTATACGAGAGAAAGATAAAACTTTTTCTCTCAAAACTGTGCGAAAACTTGTATTCCGGCTCAAAACAACGGGATACATCGTTTTAGATCGAAACTAGCAAGATTCATGAGCATCGATTTTACAAGTCCTCGAAGAGTACACGAGAGAACGGTGTAAACTTCTTCTCTCAGAACTGTGCGAAAACTTGTATTCCGGCTCAAAACAACGGGATACATCGTTTTAGATCGAAACTAGCAAGATTCACGAGCATCGATTTTACAAGTCTTCGAAGAGTATACGAGAGAAAGATAAAACTTTTTCTCTCAGAACTGTGCGAAAACTTGTATTCCGGCTCAAAACAACGGGATACATCGTTTTAGATCGAAACTAGCAAGATTCACGAGCATCGATTTTACAAGTCTTCGAAGAGTATACGAGAGAAAGATAAAACTTTTTCTCTCAGAACTGTGCGAAAACTTGTATTCCGGCTCAAAACAACGGGATACATCGTTTTTAGATCGAAACTAGCAAGATTCACGAGCAACGATTTTACAAGTCCTCGAAGAGTACACGAGGAGAACGGTGTAAACTTTTTCTCTCAGAACTGTGCGAAAACTTGTATTCCCGGGCTCAAAACAACGGGATACATCGTTTTAGATCGAAACTAGCAAGATTCACGAGCCATCGATTTTACAAGTCTTCGAAGAGTATACGAGAGAAAGATAAAACTTTTTCTCTCAGAACTGTGCGAAAACTTGTATTCCGGCTCAAAACAACGGGATACATCGTTTTAGATCGAAACTAGCAAGATTCACGAGCATCGATTTTACAAGTCTTCGAAGAGTATACGAGAGAAAGATAAAGCTTTTTCTCTCATAACTGTGCGAAAAACTTGTTATTCCGGCTCAAAACAACGGGATACATCGTTTTAGATCGAAACTAGCAAGATTCACGAGCATCGATTTTTACAAGTCCTCGAAGAGTACACGAGGAGAACGGTGGTAAACTTTTTCTCTCACAACTGTGCGAAAACTTGTATTCCGGCTCAAAACAACGGGATACATCGTTTTAGATCGAAACTAGCAAGATTCACGAGCATCGATTTTACAAGTCTTCGAAGAGTATACGAGAGAAAGATAAAACTTTTTCTCTCAGAACTGTGCGAAAACTTGTATTCCGGCTCAAAACAACGGGATACATCGTTTTAGATCGAAACTACCAAGATTCACGAGCAAACGATTTTACAAGTCCTCGAAGAGTACACGAGAGAACGGTGTAAACTTTTTCTCTCAGAACTGTGCGAAAACTTGTATTCCGGCTCTAAACAACGGGATACATCGTTTTTAGATCGAAACTAGCAAGATTCACGAGCATCGATTTTACAAGTCCTCGAAGAGTACACGAGGAGAACGGTGTAAACTTTTTCTCTCAGAACTGTGCGAAAACTTGTATTCCGGCTCAAAACAACGGGATATATCGTTTTAGATCGAAACTAGCAAGATTCACGAGCATCGATTTTACAAGTCTTCGAAGAGTATACGAGAGAAAGATTAAAACTTTTTCTCTCAGAACTGTGCGAAAACTTGTATTCCGGCTCAAAACAACGGGATACATCGTTTTAGATCGAAACTAGCAAGATTCACGAGCATCGATTTTACAAGACCCTCGAAGAGTACACGAGAGAACGGTGTAAACTTTTTCTCTCAGAATTGTGCGAAAACTTGTATTCCGGCTCAAAACAACGGGATACATCGTTTTAGATCGAAACTAGCAAGATTCACGAGCATCGATTTTACAAGTCTTCGAAGAGTATACGAGAGAAAGATAAAACTTTTTCTCTCAAAACTGTGCGGAAAACTTCTATTCCGGCTCAAAAACAACGGGATACATCATTTTAGTTCGAAACTAGCAAGATTTCACGAGCGTCGATTTTACAAGTCGTCGAAGAGTAGACGAGAGAATGGTGCAAACTTTTTTCTCTCAGAACTGTGCGAAAACTTGTATTCCGGCTCAAAACAACGGGATACATCGTTTTAGGTCGAAACTAGCAAGATTCACGAGCATCGATTTTACAAGTCTTCGAAGAGTATACGAGAGAAAGATTAAACTTTTTCTCTCAGAACTGTGCGAAAACTTGTATTCCGGCTCAAAACAAAGGGATACATCGTTTTAGATCGAAACTAGCAAGATTCACGAGCATCGATTTTACAAGTCTTCGAAGAGTATACGAGACGAAAGATAAAACTTTTTCTCTCAGAAACTGTGCGAAAAACTTGTATTCCGGCTCAACAAACAACGGGATACAATCGTTTTAGATCGAAACTAGCAAGATTCACGAGCATCGATTTTACAAGTCCTCGAAGAGTACACGAGAGAGAACGGTGTAAACTTTTTTCTCTCAGAACTGTGCGAAAACTTGTATTCCGGCTCAAAACAACGGGATACATCGTTTTAGATCGAAACTAGCAAGATTCACGAGCATCGATTTTACAAGTCTTCGAAGAGTATACGAGAGAAAGATAAAACTTTTTCTCTCAGAACTGTGCGAAAACTTGTATTCCGGCTCAAAACAACGGGATACATCGTTTTAGATCGA
This sequence comes from Amblyomma americanum, assembly GCF_052857255.1. Taxonomy (NCBI): domain Eukaryota; kingdom Metazoa; phylum Arthropoda; class Arachnida; order Ixodida; family Ixodidae; genus Amblyomma; species Amblyomma americanum. Next base: position 386,173 of record NW_027526557.1, on the reverse strand, counting down.
AACTAGCAAGATTCACGAGCATCGATTTTACAAGTCTTCGAAGAGTATACGAGAGAAAGATAAAACTTTTTCTCTCAGAACTGTGCGAAAACTTGTATTCCGGCTCAAAACAACGGGATACATCGTTTTAGATCGAAACTACCAAGATTCACGAGCAACGATTTTACAAGTCCTCGAAGAGTACACGAGAGAACGGTGTAAACTTTTTCTCTCAGAACTGTGCGAAAACTTGTATTCCGGCTCAAAACAACGGGATACATCGTTTTAGATCGAAACTAGCAAGATTCACGAGCATCGATTTTACAAGTCTTCGAAGAGTATACGAGAGAAAGATAAAACTTTTTCTCTCAGAACTGTGCGAAAACTTGTATTCCGGCTCAAAACAACGGGATACATCGTTTTAGATCGAAACTAGCAAGATTCACGAGCATCGACTTTACAAGGCCTCGAAGAGTACACGAGAGAACGGTGTAAACTTCTTCTCTCAGAACTGTGCGAAAACTTGTATTCCGGCTCAAAACAACGGGATACATCGTTTTAGATCGAAACTAGCAAGATTCACGAGCATCGATTTTACAAGTCTTCGAAGAGTATACGAGAGAAAGATAAAACTTTTTCTCTCAGAACTGTGCGAAAACTTGTATTCCGGCTCAAAACAACGGGATACATCGTTTTAGATCGAAACTAGCAAGATTCACGAGCATCGATTTTACAAGTGTTCGAAGAGTATACGAGAGAAAGATAAAACTTTTTCTCTCAGAACTGTGCGAAAACTTGTATTCCGGCTCAAAACAACGGGATACATCGTTTTAGATCGAAACTAGCAAGATTCACGAGCAACGATTTTACAAGGGCCTCGAAGAGTACACGAGAGAACGGTGTAAACTTTTTCTCTCAGAACTGTGCGAAAACTTGTATTCCGGCTCAAAACAACGGGATACATCGTTTTAGATCGAAACTAGCAAGATTCACGATCATCGATTTTACAAGTCTTCGAAGAGTATACAAGAGAAAGATAAAACTTTTTCTCTCAGAACTGTGCGAAAACTTGTATTCCGGCTCAAAACAACGGGATACATCGTTTTAGATCGAAACTAGCAAGATTCACGAGCATCGATTTTACAAGTCTTCGAAGAGTATACGAGAGAAAGATAAAACTTTTTCTCTCAGAACTGTGCGAAAACTTGTATTCCGGCTCAAAACAACGGGATACATCGTTTTAGATCGAAACTAGCAAGATTCACGAGCATCGATTTTACAAGTCCTCGAAGAGTACACGAGAGAACGGTGTAAACTTTTTCTCTCAGAACTGTGCGAAAACTTGTATTCCGGCTCAAAACAACGGGATACATCGTTTTAGATCGAAACTAGCAAGATTCACGAGCAACGATTTTACAAGTCTTCGAAGAGTATACGAGAGAAAGATAAAACTTTTTCTCTCAGAACTGTGCGAAAACTTGTATTCCGGCTCAAAACAACGGGATACATCGTTTTAGATCGAAACTAGCAAGATTCACGAGCATCGACTTTACAAGGCCTCGAAGAGTACACGAGAGAACGGTGTAAACTTTTTCTCTCAGAACTGTGCGAAAACTTGTATTCCGGCTCAAAACAACGGGATACATCGTTTTAGATCGAAACTAGCAAGATTCACGAGCAACGATTTTACAAGTCTTCGAAGAGTATACGAGAGAAAGATAAAACTTTTTCTCTCAGAACTGTGCGAAAACTTGTATTCCGGCTCAAAACAACGGGATACATCGTTTTAGATCGAAACTAGCAAGATTCACGAGCATCGACTTTACAAGGCCTCGAAGAGTACACGAGAGAACGGTGTAAACTTCTTCTCTCAGAACTGTGCGAAAACTTGTATTCCGGCTCAAAACAACGGGATACATCGTTTTAGATCGAAACTAGCAAGATTCACGAGCAACGACTTTACAAGTCCTCGAAGAGTACACGAGAGAACGGTGTAAACTTTTTCTCTCAGAACTGTGCGAAAACTTGTATTCCGGCTCAAAACAACGGGATACATCGTTTTAGATCGAAACTAGCAAGATTCACGAGCATCGATTTTACAAGTCTTCGAAGAGTATACGAGAGAAAGATAAAACTTTTTCTCTCAGAACTGTGCGAAAACTTGTATTCCGGCTCAAAACAACGGGATACATCGTTTTAGATCGAAACTAGCAAGATTCACGAGCATCGACTTTACAAGGCCTCGAAGAGTACACGAGAGAACGGTGTAAACTTTTTCTCTCAGAACTGTGCGAAAACTTGTATTCCGGCTCAAAACAACGGGATACATCGTTTTAGATCGAAACTAGCAAGATTCACGATCATCGATTTTACAAGTCTTCGAAGAGTATACAAGAGAAAGATAAAACTTTTTCTCTCAGAACTGTGCGAAAACTTGTATTCCGGCTCAAAACAACGGGATACATCGTTTTAGATCGAAACTAGCAAGATTCACGAGCATCGATTTTACAAGTCTTCGAAGAGTATACGAGAGAAAGATAAAACTTTTTCTCTCAGAACTGTGCGAAAACTTGTATTCCGGCTCAAAACAACGGGATACATCGTTTTAGATCGAAACTAGCAAGATTCACGAGCATCGATTTTACAAGTCCTCGAAGAGTACACGAGAGAACGGTGTAAACTTTTTCTCTCAGAACTGTGCGAAAACTTGTATTCCGGCTCAAAACAACGGGATACATCGTTTTAGATCGAAACTAGCAAGATTCACGAGCATCGATTTTACAAGTCTTCGAAGAGTATACGAGAGAAAGATAAAACTTTTTCTCTCAGAACTGTGCGAAAACTTGTATTCCGGCTCAAAACAACGGGATACATCGTTTTAGATCGAAACTAGCAAGATTCACGAGCATCGATTTTACAAGGCCTCGAAGAGTACACGAGAGAACGGTGTAAACTTTTTCTCTCAGAACTGTGCGAAAACTTGTATTCCGGCTCAAAACAACGGGATACATCGTTTTAGATCGAAACTAGCAAGATTCACGAGCATCGATTTTACAAGTCTTCGAAGAGTATACGAGAGAAAGATAAAACTTTTTCTCTCAGAACTGTGCGAAAACTTGTATTCCGGCTCAAAACAACGGGATACATCGTTTTAGATCGAAACTAGCAAGATTCACGAGCATCGACTTTACAAGGCCTCGAAGAGTACACGAGAGAACGGTGTAAACTTTTTCTCTCAGAACTGTGCGAAAACTTGTATTCCGGCTCAAAACAACGGGATACATCGTTTTAGATCGAAACTAGCAAGATTCACGATCATCGATTTTACAAGTCTTCGAAGAGTATACAAGAGAAAGATAAAACTTTTTCTCTCAGAACTGTGCGAAAACTTGTATTCCGGCTCAAAACAACGGGATACATCGTTTTAGATCGAAACTAGCAAGATTCACGAGCATCGATTTTACAAGTCTTCGAAGAGTATACGAGAGAAAGATAAAACTTTTTCTCTCAGAACTGTGCGAAAACTTGTATTCCGGCTCAAAACAACGGGATACATCGTTTTAGATCGAAACTAGCAAGATTCACGAGCATCGATTTTACAAGTCCTCGAAGAGTACACGAGAGAACGGTGTAAACTTTTTCTCTCAGAACTGTGCGAAAACTTGTATTCCGGCTCAAAACAACGGGATACATCGTTTTAGATCGAAACTAGCAAGATTCACGAGCATCGATTTTACAAGTCTTCGAAGAGTATACGAGAGAAAGATAAAACTTTTTCTCTCAGAACTGTGCGAAAACTTGTATTCCGGCTCAAAACAACGGGATACATCGTTTTAGATCGAAACTAGCAAGATTCACGAGCATCGATTTTACAAGGCCTCGAAGAGTACACGAGAGAACGGTGTAAACTTTTTCTCTCAGAACTGTGCGAAAACTTGTATTCCGGCTCAAAACAACGGGATACATCGTTTTAGATCGAAACTAGCAAGATTCACGAGCATCGATTTTACAAGTCTTCGAAGAGTATACGAGAGAAAGATAAAACTTTTTCTCTCAGAACTGTGCGAAAACTTGTATTCCGGCTCAAAACAACGGGATACATCGTTTTAGATCGAAACTAGCAAGATTCACGAGCATCGATTTTACAAGACCTCGAAGAGTACACGAGAGAACGGTGTAAACTTTTTCTCTCAGAACTGTGCGAAAACTTGTATTCCGGCTCAAAACAACGGGATACATCGTTTTAGATCAAAACTAGCAAGATTCACGAGCATCGATTTTACAAGTCTTCGAAGAGTATACGAGAGAACGGTGTAAACTTTTTCTCTCAGAACTGTGCGAAAACTTGTATTCCGGCTCAAAACAACGGGATACATCGTTTTAGATCGAAACTAGCAAGATTCACGAGCATCGATTTTACAAGTCTTCGAAGAGTATACGAGAGAAAGATAAAACTTTTTCTCTCAGAACTGTGCGAAAACTTGTATTCCGGCTCAAAACAACGGGATACATCGTTTTAGATGGAAACTAGCAAGATTCACGAGCATCGATTTTACAAGTCTTCGAAGAGTATACGAGAGAAAGATAAAACTTTTTCTCTCAGAACTGTGCTAAAACTTGTATTCCGGCTCAAAACAACGGGATACATCGTTTTAGATCGAAACTAGCGAGATTCACGAGCATCGATTTTACAAGTCTTCGAAGAGTATACGAGAGAAAGATAAAACTTTTTCTCTCAGAACTGTGCGAAAACTTGTATTCCGGCTCAAAACAACGGGATACATCGTTTTAGATCGAAACTAGCAAGATTCACGAGCATCGATTTTACAAGTCCTCGAAGAGTACACGAGAGAACGGTGTAAACTTTTTCTCTCAGAACTGTGCGAAAACTTGTATTCCGGCTCAAAACAACGGGATACATCGTTTTAGATCGAAACTAGCAAGATTCACGAGCATCGATTTTACAAGTCTTCGAAGAGTATACGAGAGAAAGATAAAACTTTTTCTCTCAGAACTGTGCGAATACTTGTATTCCGGCTCAAAACAACGGGATACATCGTTTTAGATAGAAACTAGCAAGATTCACGAGCATCGATATTACAAGTCTTCGAAGAGTATACGAAAGAAAGGTGTAAACTTTTTCTCTCAGAACTGCGCGAAAACTTGTATTCCGGCTCAAAACAACGGGATACATCATTTTAGTTCGAAAGTAGCGAGATTTACGCACTTCAATTTTACAAGTCGTGGAAGAGTAGACGAGAGAGAGCTGAAAAATTTTCTCTCAGAACTGCGCGAAGACTTGTATTCCGGCTAAAAAAACCGGGATACATCGTTTTAGATCGAAACTAGCAAGATTCACGAGCATCAATTTTACCAATCGTCGAAGAGTACACGAGAGAAAGGTGTAAACTTTTTCTCTCAGAACTGCGCGAAAACATGTATACCGGCTCAAAAATACGGGATACATCGTTTTAGATCGAAACTAGCAAGATTCACGAGCATCGATTTCACAAGTCCTCGAAGAGAAGACGATAGAAAGGTGTAAACCTTTTCTCTCAGAACTGCGCGAAAACTTGTATTCCGGCTCAAAACAACGGGATACATCGTTTTAGATCGAAACTAGCAAGATTCACGAGCGTCGATTTTACAAGTTTTCGAAGAGTATACGAGAGAAAGGTGTAAACGTTTTCTCTCAGAACTGCGCGAAAACTTGTATTCCGGCTCAAAACAACGGGATACATCATTTTAGTTCGAAAGTAGCGTGATTTACGCACTTCAATTTTACAAGTCGTGGAAGAGTAGACGAGAGAGAGCTGAAAACGTTTTCTCTCAGCACTGTGCCAAAACTTGTATTCCAGCTCAAAACAACGGGATACATCGTTTTAGGCCCAAACTAGCAAGATTCACGAGCATCGATTTTACAAATCGTCGAAGAGTACACGAGAGAACGGTGTAAACTTTTTCTCTCAGAACTGTGCGAAAACTTGTATTCCGGCTCAAAACAACGGGATACATCGTTTTAGATCGAAACTAGCAAGATTCACGAGCGTCGATTTTACAAGTTTTCGAAGAGTATACGAGAGAAAGGTGTAAACGTTTTCTCTCAGAACTGCGCGAAAACTTGTATTCCGGCTCAAAACAACGGGATACATCATTTTAGTTCGAAAGTAGCGTGATTTACGCACTTCAATTTTACAAGTCGTGGAAGAGTAGACGAGAGAGAGCTGAAAACGTTTTCTCTCAGCACTGTGCCAAAACTTGTATTCCAGCTCAAAACAACGGGATACATCGTTTTAGGCCCAAACTAGCAAGATTCACGAGCATCGATTTTACAAATCGTCGAAGAGTACACGAGAGAACGGTGTAAACTTTTTCTCTCAGAACTGTGCGAAAACTTGTATTCCGGCTCAAAACAACGGGATACATCGTTTTAGATCGAAACTAGCAAGATTCACGAGCATCGATTTTACAAGTCCTCGAAGAGTACACGAGAGAACGGTGTAAACTTTTTCTCTCAGAACTGTGCGAAAACTTGTATTCCGGCTCAAAACAACGGGATACATCGTTTTAGATCGAAACTAGCAAGATTCACGAGCATCGATTTTACAAGTCTTCGAAGAATATACGAGAGAAAGATAAAACTTTTTCTCTCAGAACTGTGCTAAAACTTGTATTCCGGCTCAAAACAACGGGATACATCGTTTTAGATCGAAACTAGCAAGATTCACGAGCATCGATTTTACAAGTCTTCGAAGAGTATACGAGAGAAAGATAAAACTTTTTCTCTCAGAACTGTGCGAAAACTTGTATTCCGGCTCAAAACAACGGGATACATCGTTTTAGATCGAAACTAGCAAGATTCACGAGCATCGATTTTACAAGTCCTCGAAGAGTACACGAGAGAACGGTGTAAACTTTTTCTCTCAGAACTGTGCGAAAACTTGTATTCCGGCTCAAAACAACGGGATACATCGTTTTAGATCGAAACTAGCAAGATTCACGAGCATCGATTTTACAAGTCTTCGAAGAGTTTACGAGAGAAAGATAAAACTTTTTCTCTCAGAACTGTGCGAAAACTTGTATTCCGGCTCAAAACAACGGGATACATCGTTTTAGATAGAAACTAGCAAGATTCACGAGCATCGATATTACAAGTCTTCGAAGAGTATACGAAAGAAAGGTGTAAACTTTTTCTCTCAGAACTGCGCGAAAACTTGTATTCCGGCTCAAAACAACGGGATACATCATTTTAGTTCGAAAGTAGCGAGATTTACGCACTTCAATTTTACAAGTCGTGGAAGAGTAGACGAGAGAGAGCTGAAAAATTTTCTCTCAGAACTGCGCGAAGACTTGTATTCCGGCTAAAAAAACCGGGATACATCGTTTTAGATCGAAACTAGCAAGATTCACGAGCATCAATTTTACCAATCGTCGAAGAGTACACGAGAGAAAGGTGTAAACTTTTTCTCTCAGAACTGCGCGAAAACATGTATACCGGCTCAAAAATACGGGATACATCGTTTTAGATCGAAACTAGCAAGATTCACGAGCATCGATTTCACAAGTCCTCGAAGAGAAGACGATAGAAAGGTGTAAACCTTTTCTCTCAGAACTGCGCGAAAACTTGTATTCCGGCTCAAAACAACGGGATACATCGTTTTAGATCGAAACTAGCAAGATTCACGAGCATCGATTTTACAAGTCCTCGAAGAGTACACGAGAGAACGGTGTAAACTTTTTCTCTCAGAACTGTGCGAAAACTTGTATTCCGGCTCAAAACAACGGGATACATCGTTTTAGATCGAAACAAGCAAGATTCACGAGCATCGATTTTACAAGTCCTCGAAGAGTACACGAGAGAACGGTGTAAACTTTTTCTCTCAGAACTGTGCGAAAACTTGTATTCCGGCTCAAAACAACGGGATACATCGTTTTAGATCGAAACTAGCAAGATTCACGAGCATCGATTTTACAAGTCTTCGAAGAGTATACGAGAGAAAGATAAAACTTTTTCTCTCAGAACTGTGCGAAAACTTGTATTCCGGCTCAAAACAACGGGATACATCGTTTTAGATCGAAACTAGCAAGATTCACGAGCATCGATTTTACAAGGCCTCGAAGAGTACACGAGAGAACGGTGTAAACTTTTTCTCTCAGAACTGTGCGAAAACTTGTATTCCGGCTCAAAACAACGGGATACATCGTTTTAGATCGAAACTAGCAAGATTCACGAGCATCGATTTTACAAGTCTTCGAAGAGTATACGAGAGAAAGATAAAACTTTTTCTCTCGGAACTGTGCGAAAACTTTTATTCCGGCTCAAATTAACGGGATACATCGTTTTAGATCGAAACTAGCAAGATTCACGAGCATCGATTTTACAAGTCTTCGAAGAGTATACGAGAGAAAGATAAAGCTTTTTCTCTCATAACTGTGCGAAAACTTGTATTCCGGCTCAAAACAACGGGATACATCGTTTTAGATCGAAACTAGCAAGATTCACGAGCATCGATTTTACAAGTCTTCGAAGAGTACACGAGAGAACGGTGTAAACTTTTTCTCTCACAACTGTGCGAAAACTTGTATTCCGGCTCAAAACAACGGGATACATCGTTTTAGATCGAAACTAGCAAGATTCACGAGCATCGATTTTACAAGTCTTCGAAGAGTATACGAGAGAAAGATGAAACTTTTTCTCTCAGAACTGTGCGAAAACTTGTATTCCGGCTCAAAACAACGGGATACATCGTTTTAGATCGAAACTAGCAAGATTCACGAGCATCGATTTTACAAGTCTTCGAAGAGTATACGAGCGAAAGATAAAACTTTTTCTCTCAGAACTGTGCGAAAACTTGTATTCCGGCTCTAAACAACGGGATACATCGTTTTAGATCGAAACTAGCAAGATTCACGAGCATCGATTTTACAAGTCCTCGAAGAGTACACGAGAGAACGGTGTAAACTTTTTCTCTCAGAACTGCGCGAAAACTTGTATTCCGGCTCAAAACAACGGGATATACCGTTTTAGATCGAAACTAGCAAGATTCACGAGCATCGATTTTACAAGTCTTCGAAGAGTATACGAGAGAAAGATAAAACTTTTTCTCTCAGAACTGTGCGAAAACTTGTATTCCGGCTCAAAACAACGGGATACATCGTTTTAGATCGAAACTAGCAAGATTCACGAGCATCAATTTTACAAGACCTCGAAGAGTACACGAGAGAACGGTGTAAACTTTTTCTCTCAGAACTGTGCGAAAACTTGTATTCCGGCTCAAAACAACGGGATACATCGTTTTAGATCGAAACTAGCAAGATTCACGAGCATCGATTTTACAAGTCCTCGAAGAGTACACGAGAGAACGGTGTAAACTTTTTCTCTCAGAACTGTGCGAAAACTTGTATTCCGGCTCAAAACAACGGGATACATCGTTTTAGATCGAAACTAGCAAGATTCACGAGCATCGATTTTACAAGTCTTCCAAGAGTATACGAGAGAAAGATAAAACTTTTTCTCTCAGAACTGTGCGAAAACTTGTATTCCGGCTCAAAACAACGGGATCCATCGTTTTAGATTGAAACTAGCAAGATTCACGAGCATCGATATTACAAGTCTTCGAAGAGTATACGAAAGAAAGGTGTAAACTTTTTCTCTCAGAACTGCGCGAAAACTTGTATTCCGGCTCAAAACAACGGGATACATCATTTTAGTTCGAAAGTAGCGAGATTTACGCACTTCAATTTTACAAGTCGTGGAAGAGTAGACGAGAGAGAGCTGAAAAATTTTCTCTCAGAACTGCGCGAAGACTTGTATTCCGGCTAAAAAAACCGGGATACATCGTTTTAGATCGAAACTAGCAAGATTCACGAGCATCAATTTTACCAATCGTCGAAGAGTACACGAGAGAAAGGTGTAAACTTTTTCTCTCAGAACTGCGCGAAAACATGTATACCGGCTCAAAAATACGGGATACATCGTTTTAGATCGAAACTAGCAAGATTCACGAGCATCGATTTCACAAGTCCTCGAAGAGAAGACGATAGAAAGGTGTAAACCTTTTCTCTCAGAACTGCGCGAAAACTTGTATTCCGGCTCAAAACAACGGGATACATCGTTTTAGATCGAAACTAGCAAGATTCACGAGCGTCGATTTTACAAGTTTTCGAAGAGTATACGAGAGAAAGGTGTAAACGTTTTCTCTCAGAACTGCGCGAAAACTTGTATTCCGGCTCAAAACAACGGGATACATCATTTTAGTTCGAAAGTAGCGTGATTTACGCACTTCAATTTTACAAGTCGTGGAAGAGTAGACGAGAGAGAGCTGAAAACGTTTTCTCTCAGCACTGTGCCAAAACTTGTATTCCAGCTCAAAACAACGGGATACATCGTTTTAGGTCCAAACTAGCAAGATTCACGAGCATCGATTTTACAAATCGTCGAAGAGTACACGAGAGAACGGTGTAAACTTTTTCTCTCAGAACTGTGCGAAAACTTGTATTCCGGCTCAAAACAAAGGGATACATCGTTTTAGATCGAAACTAGCAAGATTCACGAGCATCGATTTTACAAGTCTTCGAAGAGTATACGAGAGAAATATAAAACTTTTTCTCTCAGAACTATGCGAAAACTTGTATTCCGGCTCAAAACAACGGGATACATCGTTTTAGATCGAAACTAGCAAGATTCACGAGCATCGATTTTACAAGTCCTCGAAGAGTACACGAGAGAACGGTGTAAACTTTTTCTCTCAGAACTGTGCGAAAACTTGTATTCCGGCTCAAAACAACGGGATACATCGTTTTAGATCGAAACTAGCAAGATTCACGAGCATCAATTTTACAAGTCTTCGAAGAGTATACGAGAGAAAGATAAAACTTTTTCTCTCAGAACTGTGCGAAAACTTGTATTCCGGCTCAAAACAACGGGATACATCGTTTTAGATCGAAACTAGCAAGATTCACGAGCATCGATTTTACAAGTCCTCGAAGAGTACACTAGAGAACGGTGTAAACTTTTTCTCTCAGAACTGTGCGAAAACTTGTATTCCGGCTCAAAACAACGGGATACATCGTTTTAGATCGAAACTAGCAAGATTCACGAGCATCGATTTTACAAGTCTTCGAAGAGTATACGAGAGAAAGATAAAACTTTTTCTCTCAGAACTGTGCGAAAACTTGTATTCCGGCTCAAAACAACGGGATACATCGTTTTAGATCGAAACTAGCAAGATTCACGAGCATCAATTTTACAAGACCTCGAAGAGTACACGAGAGAACGGTGTAAACTTTTTCTCTCAGAACTGTGCGAAAACTTGTATTCCGGCTCAAAACAACGGGATACATCGTTTTAGATCGAAACTAGCAAGATTCACGAGCATCGATTTTACAAGTCCTCGAAGAGTACACGAGAGAACGGTGTAAACTTTTTCTCTCAGAACTGTGCGAAAACTTGTATTCCGGCTCAAAACAACGGGATACATCGTTTTAGATCGAAACTAGCAAGATTCACGAGCATCGATTTTACAAGTCTTTCAAGAGTATACGAGAGAAAGATAAAACTTTTTCTCTCAGAACTGTGCGAAAACTTGTATTCCGGCTCAAAACAACGGGATCCATCGTTTTAGATTGAAACTAGCAAGATTCACGAGCATCGATATTACAAGTCTTCGAAGAGTATACGAAAGAAAGGTGTAAACTTTTTCTCTCAGAACTGCGCGAAAACTTGTATTCCGGCTCAAAACAACGGGATACATCATTTTAGTTCGAAAGTAGCGAGATTTACGCACTTCAATTTTACAAGTCGTGGAAGAGTAGACGAGAGAGAGCTGAAAAATTTTCTCTCAGAACTGCGCGAAGACTTGTATTCCGGCTAAAAAAACCGGGATACATCGTTTTAGATCGAAACTAGCAAGATTCACGAGCATCAATTTTACCAATCGTCGAAGAGTACACGAGAGAAAGGTGTAAACTTTTTCTCTCAGAACTGCGCGAAAACATGTATACCGGCTCAAAAATACGGGATACATCGTTTTAGATCGAAACTAGCAAGATTCACGAGCATCGATTTCACAAGTCCTCGAAGAGAAGACGATAGAAAGGTGTAAACCTTTTCTCTCAGAACTGCGCGAAAACTTGTATTCCGGCTCAAAACAACGGGATACATCGTTTTAGATCGAAACTAGCAAGATTCACGAGCGTCGATTTTACAAGTTTTCGAAGAGTATACGAGAGAAAGGTGTAAACGTTTTCTCTCAGAACTGCGCGAAAACTTGTATTCCGGCTCAAAACAAAGGGATACATCGTTTTAGATCGAAACTAGCAAGATTCACGAGCATCGATTTTACAAGTCTTCGAAGAGTATACGAGAGAAATATAAAACTTTTTCTCTCAGAACTATGCGAAAACTTGTATTCCGGCTCAAAACAACGGGATACATCGTTTTAGATCGAAACTAGCAAGATTCACGAGCATCGATTTTACAAGTCCTCGAAGAGTACACGAGAGAACGGTGTAAACTTTTTCTCTCAGAACTGTGCGAAAACTTGTATTCCGGCTCAAAACAACGGGATACATCGTTTTAGATCGAAACTAGCAAGATTCACGAGCATCAATTTTACAAGTCTTCGAAGAGTATACGAGAGAAAGATAAAACTTTTTCTCTCAGAACTGTGCGAAAACTTGTATTCCGGCTCAAAACAACGGGATACATCGTTTTAGATCGAAACTAGCAAGATTCACGAGCATCGATTTTACAAGTCTTCGAAGAGTATACGAGAGAAAGATAAAACTTTTTCTCTCAGAACTGTGCGAAAACTTGTATTCCGGCTCAAAACAACGGGATACATCGTTTTAGATCGAAACTAGCAAGATTCACGAGCATCGATTTTACAAGTCCTCGAAGAGTACACTAGAGAACGGTGTAAACTTTTTCTCTCAGAACTGTGCGAAAACTTGTATTCCGGCTCAAAACAACGGGATACATCGTTTTAGATCGAAACTAGCAAGATTCACGAGCATCGATTTTACAAGTCCTCGAAGAGTACACGAGAGAACGGTGTAAACTTTTTCTCTCAGAACTGTGCGAAAACTTGTATTCCGGCTCAAAACAACGGGATACATCGTTTTAGATCGAAACTAGCAAGATTCACGAGCATCGATTTTACAAGTCTTTCAAGAGTATACGAGAGAAAGATAAAACTTTTTCTCTCAGAACTGTGCGAAAACTTGTATTCCGGCTCAAAACAACGGGATCCATCGTTTTAGATTGAAACTAGCAAGATTCACGAGCATCGATATTACAAGTCTTCGAAGAGTATACGAAAGAAAGGTGTAAACTTTTTCTCTCAGAACTGCGCGAAAACTTGTATTCCGGCTCAAAACAACGGGATACATCATTTTAGTTCGAAAGTAGCGAGATTTACGCACTTCAATTTTACAAGTCGTGGAAGAGTAGACGAGAGAGAGCTGAAAAATTTTCTCTCAGAACTGCGCGAAGACTTGTATTCCGGCTAAAAAAACCGGGATACATCGTTTTAGATCGAAACTAGCAAGATTCACGAGCATCAATTTTACCAATCGTCGAAGAGTACACGAGAGAAAGGTGTAAACTTTTTCTCTCAGAACTGCGCGAAAACATGTATACCGGCTCAAAAATACGGGATACATCGTTTTAGATCGAAACTAGCAAGATTCACGAGCATCGATTTCACAAGTCCTCGAAGAGAAGACGATAGAAAGGTGTAAACCTTTTCTCTCAGAACTGCGCGAAAACTTGTATTCCGGCTCAAAACAACGGGATACATCGTTTTAGATCGAAACTAGCAAGATTCACGAGCGTCGATTTTACAAGTTTTCGAAGAGTATACGAGAGAAAGGTGTAAACGTTTTCTCTCAGAACTGCGCGAAAACTTGTATTCCGGCTCAAAACAAAGGGATACATCGTTTTAGATCGAAACTAGCAAGATTCACGAGCATCGATTTTACAAGTCTTCGAAGAGTATACGAGAGAAATATAAAACTTTTTCTCTCAGAACTATGCGAAAACTTGTATTCCGGCTCAAAACAACGGGATACACCGTTTTAGATCGAAACTAGCAAGATTCACGAGCATCGATTTTACAAGTCCTCGAAGAGTACACGAGAGAACGGTGTAAACTTTTTCTCTCAGAACTGTGCGAAAACTTGTATTCCGGCTCAAAACAACGGGATACATCGTTTTAGATCGAAACTAGCAAGATTCACGAGCATCAATTTTACAAGTCTTCGAAGAGTATACGAGAGAAAGATAAAACTTTTTCTCTCAGAACTGTGCGAAAACTTGTATTCCGGCTCAAAACAACGGGATACATCGTTTTAGATCGAAACTAGCAAGATTCACGAGCATCGATTTTACAAGTCTTCGAAGAGTATACGAGAGAAAGATAAAACTTTTTCTCTCAGAACTGTGCGAAAACTTGTATTCCGGCTCAAAACAACGGGATACATCGTTTTAGATCGAAACTAGCAAGATTCACGAGCATCGATTTTACAAGTCCTCGAAGAGTACACTAGAGAACGGTGTAAACTTTTTCTCTCAGAACTGTGCGAAAACTTGTATTCCGGCTCAAAACAACGGGATACATCGTTTTAGATCGAAACTAGCAAGATTCACGAGCATCGATTTTACAAGTCTTCGAAGAGTATACGAGAGAAAGATAAAACTTTTTCTCTCAGAACTGTGCGAAAACTTGTATTCCGGCTCAAAACAACGGGATACATCGCTTTAGATCGAAACTAGCAAGATTCACGAGCATCAATTTTACAAGACCTCGAAGAGTACACGAGAGAACGGTGTAAACTTTTTCTCTCAGAACTGTGCGAAAACTTGTATTCCGGCTCAAAACAACGGGATACATCGTTTTAGATCGAAACTAGCAAGATTCACGAGCATCGATTTTACAAATCGTCGAAGAGTACACGAGAGAACGGTGTAAACTTTTTCTCTCAGAACTGTGCGAAAACTTGTATTCCGGCTCAAAACAAAGGGATACATCGTTTTAGATCGAAACTAGCAAGATTCACGAGCATCGATTGTACAAGTCTTCGAAGAGTATACGAGAGAAATATAAAACTTTTTCTCTCAGAACTATGCGAAAACTTGTATTCCGGCTCAAAACAACGGGATACATCGTTTTAGATCGAAACTAGCAAGATTCACGAGCATCGATTTTACAAGTCCTCGAAGAGTACACGAGAGAACGGTGTAAACTTTTTCTCTCAGAACTGTGCGAAAACTTGTATTCCGGCTCAAAACAACGGGATACATCGTTTTAGATCGAAACTAGCAAGATTCACGAGCATCAATTTTACAAGTCTTCGAAGAGTATACGAGAGAAAGATAAAACTTTTTCTCTCAGAACTGTGCGAAAACTTGTATTCCGGCTCAAAACAACGGGATACATCGTTTTAGATCGAAACTAGCAAGATTCACGAGCATCGATTTTACAAGTCTTCGAAGAGTATACGAGAGAAAGATAAAACTTTTTCTCTCAGAACTGTGCGAAAACTTGTATTCCGGCTCAAAACAACGGGATACATCGTTTTAGATCGAAACTAGCAAGATTCACGAGCATCGATTTTACAAGTCCTCGAAGAGTACACTAGAGAACGGTGTAAACTTTTTCTCTCAGAACTGTGCGAAAACTTGTATTCCGGCTCAAAACAAAGGGATACATCGTTTTAGATCGAAACTAGCAAGATTCACGAGCATCGATTTTACAAGTCTTCGAAGAGTATACGAGAGAAATATAAAACTTTTTCTCTCAGAACTATGCGAAAACTTGTATTCCGGCTCAAAACAACGGGATACATCGTTTTAGATCGAAACTAGCAAGATTCACGAGCATCGATTTTACAAGTCCTCGAAGAGTACACGAGAGAACGGTGTAAACTTTTTCTCTCAGAACTGTGCGAAAACTTGTATTCCGGCTCAAAACAACGGGATACATCGTTTTAGATCGAAACTAGCAAGATTCACGAGCATCAATTTTACAAGTCTTCGAAGAGTATACGAGAGAAAGATAAAACTTTTTCTCTCAGAACTGTGCGAAAACTTGTATTCCGGCTCAAAACAACGGGATACATCGTTTTAGATCGAAACTAGCAAGATTCACGAGCATCGATTTTACAAGTCTTCGAAGAGTATACGAGAGAAAGATAAAACTTTTTCTCTCAGAACTGTGCGAAAACTTGTATTCCGGCTCAAAACAACGGGATACATCGTTTTAGATCGAAACTAGCAAGATTCACGAGCATCGATTTTACAAATCCTCGAAGAGTACACTAGAGAACGGTGTAAACTTTTTCTCTCAGAACTGTGCGAAAACTTGTATTCCGGCTCAAAACAACGGGATACATCGTTTTAGATCGAAACTAGCAAGATTCACGAGCATCGATTTTACAAGTCTTCGAAGAGTATACGAGAGAAAGATAAAACTTTTTCTCTCAGAACTGTGCGAAAACTTGTATTCCGGCTCAAAACAACGGGATACATCGTTTTAGATCGAAACTAGCAAGATTCACGAGCATCAATTTTACAAGACCTCGAAGAGTACACGAGAGAACGGTGTAAACTTTTTCTCTCAGAACTGTGCGAAAACTTGTATTCCGGCTCAAAACAACGGGATACATCGTTTTAGATCGAAACTAGCAAGATTCACGAGCATCGATTTTACAAGTCCTCGAAGAGTACACGAGAGAACGGTGTAAACTTTTTCTCTCAGAACTGTGCGAAAACTTGTATTCCGGCTCAAAACAACGGGATACATCGTTTTAGATCGAAACTAGCAAGATTCACGAGCATCGATTTTACAAGTCTTCCAAGAGTATACGAGAGAAAGATAAAACTTTTTCTCTCAGAACTGTGCGAAAACTTGTATTCCGGCTCAAAACAACGGGATCCATCGTTTTAGATTGAAACTAGCAAGATTCACGAGCATCGATATTACAAGTCTTCGAAGAGTATACGAAAGAAAGGTGTAAACTTTTTCTCTCAGAACTGCGCGAAAACTTGTATTCCGGCTCAAAACAACGGGATACATCATTTTAGTTCGAAAGTAGCGAGATTTACGCACTTCAATTTTACAAGTCGTGGAAGAGTAGACGAGAGAGAGCTGAAAAATTTTCTCTCAGAACTGCGCGAAGACTTGTATTCCGGCTAAAAAAACCGGGATACATCGTTTTAGATCGAAACTAGCAAGATTCACGAGCATCAATTTTACCAATCGTCGAAGAGTACACGAGAGAAAGGTGTAAACTTTTTCTCTCAGAACTGCGCGAAAACATGTATACCGGCTCAAAAATACGGGATACATCGTTTTAGATCGAAACTAGCAAGATTCACGAGCATCGATTTCGCAAGTCCTCGAAGAGAAGACGATAGAAAGGTGTAAACCTTTTCTCTCAGAACTGCGCGAAAACTTGTATTCCGGCTCAAAACAACGGGATACATCGTTTTAGATCGAAACTAGCAAGATTCACGAGCGTCGATTTTACAAGTTTTCGAAGAGTATACGAGAGAAAGGTGTAAACGTTTTCTCTCAGAACTGCGCGAAAACTTGTATTCCGGCTCAAAACAACGGGATACATCATTTTAGTTCGAAAGTAGCGTGATTTACGCACTTCAATTTTACAAGTCGTGGAAGAGTAGACGAGAGAGAGCTGAAAACGTTTTCTCTCAGCACTGTGCCAAAACTTGTATTCCAGCTCAAAACAACGGGATACATCGTTTTAGGTCCAAACTAGCAAGATTCACGAGCATCGATTTTACAAATCGTCGAAGAGTACACGAGAGAACGGTGTAAACTTTTTCTCTCAGAACTGTGCGAAAACTTGTATTCCGGCTCAAAACAAAGGGATACATCGTTTTAGATCGAAACTAGCAAGATTCACGAGCATCGATTTTACAAGTCTTCGAAGAGTATACGAGAGAAATATAAAACTTTTTCTCTCAGAACTATGCGAAAACTTGTATTCCGGCTCAAAACAACGGGATACATCGTTTTAGATCGAAACTAGCAAGATTCACGAGCATCGATTTTACAAGTCCTCGAAGAGTACACGAGAGAACGGTGTAAACTTTTTCTCTCAGAACTGTGCGAAAACTTGTATTCCGGCTCAAAACAACGGGATACATCGTTTTAGATCGAAACTAGCAAGATTCACGAGCATCAATTTTACAAGTCTTCGAAGAGTATACGAGAGAAAGATAAAACTTTTTCTCTCAGAACTGTGCGAAAACTTGTATTCCGGCTCAAAACAACGGGATACATAGTTTTAGATCGAAACTAGCAAGATTCACGAGCATCGATTTTACAAGTCTTCGAAGAGTATACGAGAGAAAGATAAAACTTTTTCTCTCAGAACTGTGCGAAAACTTGTATTCCGGCTCAAAACAACGGGATACATCGTTTTAGATCGAAACTAGCAAGATTCACGAGCATCGATTTTACAAGTCCTCGAAGAGTACACTAGAGAACGGTGTAAACTTTTTCTCTCAGAACTGTGCGAAAACTTGTATTCCGGCTCAAAACAACGGGATACATCGTTTTAGATCGAAACTAGCAAGATTCACGAGCATCGATTTTACAAGTCTTCGAAGAGTATACGAGAGAAAGATAAAACTTTTTCTCTCAGAACTGTGCGAAAACTTGTATTCCGGCTCAAAACAACGGGATACATCGTTTTAGATCGAAACTAGCAAGATTCACGAGCATCGATTGTACAAGTCTTCGAAGAGTATACGAGAGAAATATAAAACTTTTTCTCTCAGAACTGTGCGAAAACTTGTATTCCGGCTCAAAACAACGGGATACATCGTTTTAGATCGAAACTAGCAAGATTCACGAGCATCGATTTTACAAGTCCTCGAAGAGTACACTAGAGAACGGTGTAAACTTTTTCTCTCAGAACTGTGCGAAAACTTGTATTCCGGCTCAAAACAAAGGGATACATCGTTTTAGATCGAAACTAGCAAGATTCACGAGCATCGATTTTACAAGTCTTCGAAGAGTATACGAGAGAAATATAAAACTTTTTCTCTCAGAACTATGCGAAAACTTGTATTCCGGCTCAAAACAACGGGATACATCGTTTTAGATCGAAACTAGCAAGATTCACGAGCATCGATTTTACAAGTCCTCGAAGAGTACACGAGAGAACGGTGTAAACTTTTTCTCTCAGAACTGTGCGAAAACTTGTATTCCGGCTCAAAACAACGGGATACATCGTTTTAGATCGAAACTAGCAAGATTCACGAGCATCAATTTTACAAGTCTTCGAAGAGTATACGAGAGAAAGATAAAACTTTTTCTCTCAGAACTGTGCGAAAACTTGTATTCCGGCTCAAAACAACGGGATACATCGTTTTAGATCGAAACTAGCAAGATTCACGAGCATCGATTTTACAAGTCTTCGAAGAGTATACGAGAGAAAGATAAAACTTTTTCTCTCAGAACTGTGCGAAAACTTGTATTCCGGCTCAAAACAACGGGATACATCGTTTTAGATCGAAACTAGCAAGATTCACGAGCATCGATTTTACAAATCCTCGAAGAGTACACTAGAGAACGGTGTAAACTTTTTCTCTCAGAACTGTGCGAAAACTTGTATTCCGGCTCAAAACAACGGGATACATCGTTTTAGATCGAAACTAGCAAGATTCACGAGCATCGATTTTACAAGTCTTCGAAGAGTATACGAGAGAAAGATAAAACTTTTTCTCTCAGAACTGTGCGAAAACTTGTATTCCGGCTCAAAACAACGGGATACATCGTTTTAGATCGAAACTAGCAAGATTCACGAGCATCAATTTTACAAGACCTCGAAGAGTACACGAGAGAACGGTGTAAACTTTTTCTCTCAGAACTGTGCGAAAACTTGTATTCCGGCTCAAAACAACGGGATACATCGTTTTAGATCGAAACTAGCAAGATTCACGAGCATCGATTTTACAAGTCCTCGAAGAGTACACTAGAGAACGGTGTAAACTTTTTCTCTCAGAACTGTGCGAAAACTTGTATTCCGGCTCAAAACAACGGGATACATCGTTTTAGATCGAAACTAGCAAGATTCACGAGCATCGATTTTACAAGTCTTCGAAGAGTATACGAGAGAAAGATAAAACTTTTTCTCTCAGAACTGTGCGAAAACTTGTATTCCGGCTCAAAACAACGGGATACATCGTTTTAGATCGAAACTAGCAAGATTCACGAGCATCGATTGTACAAGTCTTCGAAGAGTATACGAGAGAAATATAAAACTTTTTCTCTCAGAACTGTGCGAAAACTTGTATTCCGGCTCAAAACAACGGGATACATCGTTTTAGATCGAAACTAGCAAGATTCACGAGCATCGATTTTACAAGTCCTCGAAGAGTACACTAGAGAACGGTGTAAACTTTTTCTCTCAGAACTGTGCGAAAACTTGTATTCCGGCTCAAAACAAAGGGATACATCGTTTTAGATCGAAACTAGCAAGATTCACGAGCATCGATTTTACAAGTCTTCGAAGAGTATACGAGAGAAATATAAAACTTTTTCTCTCAGAACTATGCGAAAACTTGTATTCCGGCTCAAAACAACGGGATACATCGTTTTAGATCGAAACTAGCAAGATTCACGAGCATCGATTTTACAAGTCCTCGAAGAGTACACGAGAGAACGGTGTAAACTTTTTCTCTCAGAACTGTGCGAAAACTTGTATTCCGGCTCAAAACAACGGGATACATCGTTTTAGATCGAAACTAGCAAGATTCACGAGCATCAATTTTACAAGTCTTCGAAGAGTATACGAGAGAAAGATAAAACTTTTTCTCTCAGAACTGTGCGAAAACTTGTATTCCGGCTCAAAACAACGGGATACATCGTTTTAGATCGAAACTAGCAAGATTCACGAGCATCGATTTTACAAGTCTTCGAAGAGTATACGAGAGAAAGATAAAACTTTTTCTCTCAGAACTGTGCGAAAACTTGTATTCCGGCTCAAAACAACGGGATACATCGTTTTAGATCGAAACTAGCAAGATTCACGAGCATCGATTTTACAAATCCTCGAAGAGTACACTAGAGAACGGTGTAAACTTTTTCTCTCAGAACTGTGCGAAAACTTGTATTCCGGCTCAAAACAACGGGATACATCGTTTTAGATCGAAACTAGCAAGATTCACGAGCATCGATTTTACAAGTCTTCGAAGAGTATACGAGAGAAAGATAAAACTTTTTCTCTCAGAACTGTGCGAAAACTTGTATTCCGGCTCAAAACAACGGGATACATCGTTTTAGATCGAAACTAGCAAGATTCACGAGCATCAATTTTACAAGACCTCGAAGAGTACACGAGAGAACGGTGTAAACTTTTTCTCTCAGAACTGTGCGAAAACTTGTATTCCGGCTCAAAACAACGGGATACATCGTTTTAGATCGAAACTAGCAAGATTCACGAGCATCGATTTTACAAGTCCTCGAAGAGTACACGAGAGAACGGTGTAAACTTTTTCTCTCAGAACTGTGCGAAAACTTGTATTCCGGCTCAAAACAACGGGATACATCGTTTTAGATCGAAACTAGCAAGATTCACGAGCATCGATTTTACAAGTCTTCCAAGAGTATACGAGAGAAAGATAAAACTTTTTCTCTCAGAACTGTGCGAAAACTTGTATTCCGGCTCAAAACAACGGGATCCATCGTTTTAGATTGAAACTAGCAAGATTCACGAGCATCGATATTACAAGTCTTCGAAGAGTATACGAAAGAAAGGTGTAAACTTTTTCTCTCAGAACTGCGCGAAAACTTGTATTCCGGCTCAAAACAACGGGATACATCATTTTAGTTCGAAAGTAGCGAGATTTACGCACTTCAATTTTACAAGTCGTGGAAGAGTAGACGAGAGAGAGCTGAAAAATTTTCTCTCAGAACTGCGCGAAGACTTGTATTCCGGCTAAAAAAACCGGGATACATCGTTTTAGATCGAAACTAGCAAGATTCACGAGCATCAATTTTACCAATCGTCGAAGAGTACACGAGAGAAAGGTGTAAACTTTTTCTCTCAGAACTGCGCGAAAACATGTATACCGGCTCAAAAATACGGGATACATCGTTTTAGATCGAAACTAGCAAGATTCACGAGCATCGATTTCACAAGTCCTCGAAGAGAAGACGATAGAAAGGTGTAAACCTTTTCTCTCAGAACTGCGCGAAAACTTGTATTCCGGCTCAAAACAACGGGATACATCGTTTTAGATCGAAACTAGCAAGATTCACGAGCGTCGATTTTACAAGTTTTCGAAGAGTATACGAGAGAAAGGTGTAAACGTTTTCTCTCAGAACTGCGCGAAAACTTGTATTCCGGCTCAAAACAACGGGATACATCATTTTAGTTCGAAAGTAGCGTGATTTACGCACTTCAATTTTACAAGTCGTGGAAGAGTAGACGAGAGAGAGCTGAAAACGTTTTCTCTCAGCACTGTGCCAAAACTTGTATTCCAGCTCAAAACAACGGGATACATCGTTTTAGGTCCAAACTAGCAAGATTCACGAGCATCGATTTTACAAATCGTCGAAGAGTACACGAGAGAACGGTGTAAACTTTTTCTCTCAGAACTGTGCGAAAACTTGTATTCCGGCTCAAAACAAAGGGATACATCGTTTTAGATCGAAACTAGCAAGATTCACGAGCATCGATTTTACAAGTCTTCGAAGAGTATACGAGAGAAATATAAAACTTTTTCTCTCAGAACTATGCGAAAACTTGTATTCCGGCTCAAAACAACGGGATACATCGTTTTAGATCGAAACTAGCAAGATTCACGAGCATCGATTTTACAAGTCCTCGAAGAGTACACGAGAGAACGGTGTAAACTTTTTCTCTCAGAACTGTGCGAAAACTTGTATTCCGGCTCAAAACAACGGGATACATCGTTTTAGATCGAAACTAGCAAGATTCACGAGCATCAATTTTACAAGTCTTCGAAGAGTATACGAGAGAAAGATAAAACTTTTTCTCTCAGAACTGTGCGAAAACTTGTATTCCGGCTCAAAACAACGGGATACATAGTTTTAGATCGAAACTAGCAAGATTCACGAGCATCGATTTTACAAGTCTTCGAAGAGTATACGAGAGAAAGATAAAACTTTTTCTCTCAGAACTGTGCGAAAACTTGTATTCCGGCTCAAAACAACGGGATACATCGTTTTAGATCGAAACTAGCAAGATTCACGAGCATCGATTTTACAAGTCCTCGAAGAGTACACTAGAGAACGGTGTAAACTTTTTCTCTCAGAACTGTGCGAAAACTTGTATTCCGGCTCAAAACAACGGGATACATCGTTTTAGATCGAAACTAGCAAGATTCACGAGCATCGATTTTACAAGTCTTCGAAGAGTATACGAGAGAAAGATAAAACTTTTTCTCTCAGAACTGTGCGAAAACTTGTATTCCGGCTCAAAACAACGGGATACATCGTTTTAGATCGAAACTAGCAAGATTCACGAGCATCGATTTTACAAGGCCTCGAAGAGTACACGAGAGAACGGTGTAAACTTTTTCTCTCAGAACTGTGCGAAAACTTGTATTCCGGCTCAAAACAACGGGATACATCGTTTTAGATCGAAACTAGCAAGATTCACGAGCATCGATTTTACAAGTCTTCGAAGAGTATACGAGAGAAAGATAAAACTTTTTCTCTCAGAACTGTGCGAAAACTTGTATTCCGGCTCAAAACAACGGGATACATCGTTTTAGATCGAAACTAGCAAGATTCACGAGCATCAATTTTACAAGACCTCGAAGAGTACACGAGAGAACGGTGTAAACTTTTTCTCTCAGAACTGTGCGAAAACTTGTATTCCGGCTCAAAACAACGGGATACATCGTTTTAGATCGAAACTAGCAAGATTCACGAGCATCGATTTTACAAATCGTCGAAGAGTAGACGAGAGAATGGTGCAAACTTTTTCTCTCAGAACTGTGCGAAAACTTGTATTCCGGCTCAAAACAACGGGATACATCGTTTTAGGTCGAAACTAGCAAGATTCACGAGCATCGATTTTACAAGTCTTCGAAGAGTATACGAGCGAAAGATAAAACTTTTTCTCTCAGAACTGTGCGAAAACTTGTATTCCGGCTCTAAACAACGGGATACATCGTTTTAGATCGAAACTAGCAAGATTCACGAGCATCGATTTTACAAGTCCTCGAAGAGTACACGAGAGAACGGTGTAAACTTTTTCTCTCAGAACTGTGCGAAAACTTGTATTCCGGCTCAAAACAACGGGATATATCGTTTTAGATCGAAACTAGCAAGATTCACGAGCATCGATTTTACAAGTCTTCGAAGAGTATACGAGAGAAAGATAAAACTTTTTCTCTCAGAACTGTGCGAAAACTTGTATTCCGGCTCAAAACAACGGGATACATCGTTTTAGATCGAAACTAGCAAGATTCACGAGCATCAATTTTACAAGTCTTCGAAGAGTATACGAGAGAAAGATAAAACTTTTTCTCTCAGAACTGTGCGAAAACTTGTATTCCGGCTCAAAACAACGGGATACATCGTTTTAGATCGAAACTAGCAAGATTCACGAGCATCAATTTTACAAGACCTCGAAGAGTACACGAGAGAACGGTGTAAACTTTTTCTCTCAGAACTGTGCGAAAACTTGTATTCCGGCTCAAAACAACGGGATATATCGTTTTAGATCGAAACTAGCAAGATTCACGAGCATCGATTTTACAAGTCTTCGAAGAGTATACGAGAGAAAGATAAAACTTTTTCTCTCAGAACTGTGCGAAAACTTGTATTCCGGCTCAAAACAACGGGATACATCGTTTTAGATCGAAACTAGCAAGATTCACGAGCATCGATTTTACAAATCGTCGAAGAGTAGACGAGAGAATGGTGCAAACTTTTTCTCTCAGAACTGTGCGAAAACTTGTATTCCGGCTCAAAACAACGGGATACATCGTTTTAGGTCGAAACTAGCAAGATTCACGAGCATCGATTTTACAAGTCTTCGAAGAGTATACGAGAGAAAGATTAAACTTTTTCTCTCAGAACTGTGCGAAAACTTGTATTCCGGCTCAGAACAACGGGATACATCGTTTTAGATCGAAACTAGCAACATTCACGAGCATCGATTTTACAAGTCCTCGAAGAGTACACGAGAGAACGGTGTAAACTTTTTCTCTCAGAACTGTGCGAAACCTTGTATTCCGGCTCAAAACAACGGGATACATCGTTTTAGGTCGAAACTAGCAAGATTCACGAGCATCGATTTTACAAGTCTTCGAAGAGTATACGAGAGAAAGATTAAACTTTTTCTCTCAGAACTGTGCGAAAACTTGTATTCCGGCTCAAAACAACGGGATACATCGTTTTAGATCGAAACTAGCAAGATTCACGAGCATCGATTTTACAAGTCCTCGAAGAGTACACGAGAGAACGGTGTAAACTTTTTCTCTCAGAACTGTGCGAAAACTTGTATTCCGGCTCAAAACAACGGGATACATCGTTTTAGATCGAAACTAGCAAGATTCACGAGCATCGATTTTACAAGTCTTCGAAGAGTATACGAGAGAAAGATAAAACTTTTTCTCTCAAAACTGTGCGAAAACTTGTATTCCGGCTCAAAACAACGGGATACATCATTTTAGATCGAAACTAGCAAGATTCACGAGCATCGATTTTACAAGTCCTCGAAGAGTACACGAGAGAACGGTGTAAACTTTTTCTCTCACAACTGTGCGAAAACTTGTATTCTGGCTCAAAACAACGGGATACATCGTTTTAGATCGAAACTAGCAAGATTCACGAGCATCGATTTTACATGTCTTCGAAGAGTATACGAGAGAAAGATGAAACTTTTTCTCTCAGAACTGTGCGAAAACTTGTATTCCGGCTCAAAACAACGGGATACATCGTTTTAGATCGAAACTAGCAAGATTCACGAGCATCGATTTTACAAGTCTTCGAAGAGTATACGAGCGAAAGATAAAACTTTTTCTCTCAGAACTGTGCGAAAACTTGTATTCCGGCTCTAAACAACGGGATACATCGTTTTAGATCGAAACTAGCAAGATTCACGAGCATCGATTTTACAAGTCCTCGAAGAGTACACGAGAGAACGGTGTAAACTTTTTCTCTCAGAACTGTGCGAAAACTTGTATTCCGGCTCAAAACAACGGGATATATCGTTTTAGATCGAAACTAGCAAGATTCACGAGCATCGATTTTACAAGTCTTCGAAGAGTATACGAGAGAAAGATAAAACTTTTTCTCTCAGAACTGTGCGAAAACTTGTATTCCGGCTCAAAACAACGGGATACATCGTTTTAGATCAAAACTAGCAAGATTCACGAGCATCAATTTTACAAGACCTCGAAGAGTACACGAGAGAACGGTGTAAACTTTTTCTCTCAGAACTGTGCGAAAACTTGTATTCCGGCTCAAAACAACGGGATATATCGTTTTAGATCGAAACTAGCAAGATTCACGAGCATCGATTTTACAAGTCTTCGAAGAGTATACGAGAGAAAGATAAAACTTTTTCTCTCAGAACTGTGCGAAAACTTGTATTCCGGCTCAAAACAACGGGATACATCGTTTTAGATCGAAACTAGCAAGATTCACGAGCATCGATTTTACAAATCGTCGAAGAGTAGACGAGAGAATGGTGCAAACTTTTTCTCTCAGAACTGTGCGAAAACTTGTATTCCGGCTCAAAACAACGGGATACATCGTTTTAGGTCGAAACTAGCAAGATTCACGAGCATCGATTTTACAAGTCTTCGAAGAGTATACGAGAGAAAGATTAAACTTTTTCTCTCAGAACTGTGCGAAAACTTGTATTCCGGCTCAGAACAACGGGATACATCGTTTTAGATCGAAACTAGCAACATTCACGAGCATCGATTTTACAAGTCCTCGAAGAGTACACGAGAGAACGGTGTAAACTTTTTCTCTCAGAACTGTGCGAAACCTTGTATTCCGGCTCAAAACAACGGGATACATCGTTTTAGGTCGAAACTAGCAAGATTCACGAGCATCGATTTTACAAGTCTTCGAAGAGTATACGAGAGAAAGATTAAACTTTTTCTCTCAGAACTGTGCGAAAACTTGTATTCCGGCTCAAAACAACGGGATACATCGTTTTAGATCGAAACTAGCAAGATTCACGAGCATCGATTTTACAAGTCCTCGAAGAGTACACGAGAGAACGGTGTAAACTTTTTCTCTCAGAACTGTGCGAAAACTTGTATTCCGGCTCAAAACAACGGGATACATCGTTTTAGATCGAAACTAGCAAGATTCACGAGCATCGATTTTACAAGTCTTCGAAGAGTATACGAGAGAAAGATAAAACTTTTTCTCTCAAAACTGTGCGAAAACTTGTATTCCGGCTCAAAACAACGGGATACATCATTTTAGATCGAAACTAGCAAGATTCACGAGCATCGATTTTACAAGTCTTCGAAGAGTATGCGAGAGAAAGATAAAACTTTTTCTCTCAGAACTGTGCGAAAACTTGTATTCCGGCTCAAAACAACGGGATACATCGTTTTAGATCGAAACTAGCAAGATTCACGAGCATCGATTTTACAAGTCCTCGAAGAGTACACGAGAGAACGGTGTAAACTTTTTCTCTCAGAACTGTGCGAAAACTTGTATTCCGGCTCAAAACAACGGGATATATCGTTTTAGATCGAAACTAGCAAGATTCACGAGCATCGATTTTACAAGTCTTCGAAGAGTATACGAGAGAAAGATAAAACTTTTTCTCTCAGAACTGTGCGAAAACTTGTATTCCGGCTCAAAACAACGGGATACATCGTTTTAGATCGAAACTAGCAAGATTCACGAGCATCAATTTTACAAGACCTCGAAGAGTACACGAGAGAACGGTGTAAACTTTTTCTCTCAGAACTGTGCGAAAACTTGTATTCCGGCTCAAAACAACGGGATATATCGTTTTAGATCGAAACTAGCAAGATTCACGAGCATCGATTTTACAAGTCTTCGAAGAGTATACGAGAGAAAGATAAAACTTTTTCTCTCAGAACTGTGCGAAAACTTGTATTCCGGCTCAAAACAACGGGATACATCGTTTTAGATCGAAACTAGCAAGATTCACGAGCATCAATTTTACAAGACCTCGAAGAGTACACGAGAGAACGGTGTAAACTTTTTCTCTCAGAACTGTGCGAAAACTTGTATTCCGGCTCAAAACAACGGGATACATCGTTTTAGATCGAAACTAGCAAGATTCACGAGCATCGATTTTACAAGTCTTCGAAGAGTATACGAGAGAAAGATAAAACGTTTTCTCTCAAAACTGTGCGAAAACTTGTATTCCGGCTCAAAACAACGGGATACATCATTTTAGTTCGAAACTAGCAAGATTCACGAGCATCGATTTTGCAAGTCGTCGAAGAGTAGACGAGAGAATGGTGCAAACTTTTTCTCTCAGAACTGTGCGAAAACTTGTATTCCGGCTCAAAACAACGGGATACATCGTTTTAGGTCGAAACTAGCAAGATTCACGAGCATCGATTTTACAAGTCTTCGAAGAGTATACGAGAGAAAGATTAAACTTTTTCTCTCAGAACTGTGCGAAAACTTGTATTCCGGCTCAGAACAACGGGATACATCGTTTTAGATCGAAACTAGCAACATTCACGAGCATCGATTTTACAAGTCCTCGAAGAGTACACGAGAGAACGGTGTAAACTTTTTCTCTCAGAACTGTGCGAAACCTTGTATTCCGGCTCAAAACAACGGGATACATCGTTTTAGGTCGAAACTAGGAAGATTCACGAGCATCGATTTTACAAGTCTTCGAAGAGTATACGAGAGAAAGATTAAACTTTTTCTCTCAGAACTGTGCGAAAACTTGTATTCCGGCTCAAAACAACGGGATACATCGTTTTAGATCGAAACTAGCAAGATTCACGAGCATCGATTTTACAAGTCCTCGAAGAGTACACGAGAGAACGGTGTAAACTTTTTCTCTCAGAACTGTGCGAAAACTTGTATTCCGGCTCAAAACAACGGGATACATCGTTTTAGATCGAAACTAGCAAGATTCACGAGCATCGATTTTACAAGTCTTCGAAGAGTATACGAGAGAAAGATAAAACTTTTTCTCTCAAAACTGTGCGAAAACTTGTATTCCGGCTCAAAACAACGGGATACATCATTTTAGATCGAAACTAGCAAGATTCACGAGCATCGATTTTACAAGTCTTCGAAGAGTATACGAGAGAAAGATAAAACTTTTTCTCTCAGAACTGTGCGAAAACTTGTATTCCGGCTCAAAACAACGGGATACATCGTTTTAGATCGAAACTAGCAAGATTCACGAGCATCGATTTTACAAGTCTTCGAAGAGTATACGAGAGAAAGATAAAACTTTTTCTCTCAGAACTGTGCGAAAACTTGTATTCCGGCTCAAAACAACGGGATACATCGTTTTAGATCGAAACTAGCAAGATTCACGAGCATCGATTTTACAAGTCTTCGAAGAGTATACGAGAGAAAGATAAAACTTTTTCTCTCAGAACTTTGCGAAAACTTGTATTCCGGCTCAAAACAACGGGATACATCGTTTTAGATCGAAACTAGCAAGATTCACGAGCATCGATTTTACAAGTCTTCGAAGAGTATACGAGAGAAAGATAAAACTTTTTCTCTCAGAACTGTGCGAAAACTTGTATTTCGGCTCAAAACAACGGGATACATCGTTTTAGATCGAAACTAGCAAGATTCACGAGCATCGATTTTACAAGTCTTCGAAGAGTATACGAAAGAAAGGTGTAAACTTTTTCTCTCAGAACTGCGCGAAAACTTGTATTCCGGCTCAAAACAACGGGATACATCATTTTAGTTCGAAACTAGCAAGATTCACGAGCATCGATTTTACAAGTCGTCGAAGAGTAGACGAGAGAATGGTGCAAACTTTTTCTCTCAGAACTGTGCGAAAACTTGTATTCTGGCTCAGAACAACGGGATACATCGTTTTAGATCGAAACTAGCAACATTCACGAGCATCGATTTTAAAAGTCCTCGAAGAGTACACGAGAGAACGGTGTAAACTTTTTCTCTCAGAACTGTGCGAAACCTTGTATTCCGGCTCAAAACAACGGGATACATCGTTTTAGGTCGAAACTAGCAAGATTCACGAGCATCGATTTTACAAGTCTTCGAAGAGTATACGAGAGAAAGATTAAACTTTTTCTCTCAGAACTGTGCGAAAACTTGTATTCCGGCTCAAAACAACGGGATACATCGTTTTAGATCGAAACTAGCAAGATTCACGAGCATCGATTTTACAAGTCCTCGAAGAGTACACGAGAGAACGGTGTAAACTTTTTCTCTCAGAACTGTGCGAAAACTTGTATTCCGGCTCAAAACAACGGGATACATCGTTTTAGATCGAAACTAGCAAGATTCACGAGCATCGATTTTACAAGTCTTCGAAGAGTATACGAGAGAAAGATAAAACTTTTTCTCTCAAAACTGTGCGAAAACTTGTATTCCGGCTCAAAACAACGGGATACATCATTTTAGATCGAAACTAGCAAGATTCACGAGCATCGATTTTACAAGTCTTCGAAGAGTATACGAGAGAAAGATAAAACTTTTTCTCTCAGAACTGTGCGAAAACTTGTATTCCGGCTCAAAACAACGGGATACATCGTTTTAGATCGAAACTAGCAAGATTCACGAGCATCGATTTTACAAGTCTTCGAAGAGTATACGAGAGAAAGATAAAACTTTTTCTCTCAGAACTGTGCGAAAACTTGTATTCCGGCTCAAAACAACGGGATACATCGTTTTAGATCGAAACTAGCAAGATTCACGAGCATCGATTTTACAAGTCTTCGAAGAGTATACGAGAGAAAGATAAAACTTTTTCTCTCAGAACTGTGCGAAAACTTGTATTCCGGCTCAAAACAACGGGATACATCGTTTTAGATCGAAACTAGCAAGATTCACGAGCATCGATTTTACAAGTCCTCGAAGAGTATACGAGAGAAAGATAAAACTTTTTCTCTCAGAACTGTGCGAAAACTTGTATTTCGGCTCAAAACAACGGGATACATCGTTTTAGATCGAAACTAGCAAGATTTACGAGCATCGATTTTACAAGTCCTCGAAGAGTACACGAGAGAACGGTGTAAACTTTTTCTCTCAGAACTGTGCGAAAACTTGTATTCCGGCTCAAAACAACGGGATACATCGTTTTAGATCGAAACTAGCAAGATTCACGAGCATCGATTTTACAAGACCTCGAAGAGTACACGAGAGAAAGGTGCAAACTTTTTCTCTCAGCACTGTGCGAAAACTTGTTTTCTGGCTCAAAACAACGGGATACATCGTTTTAGGTTGAAACTAGCAAGATTCACGAGCATCGATTTTACAAATCGTCGAAGTGTAGACGAGAGAAAGGTGTAAACTTTTTCTCTGAGAACTGCGCGAAAACTTGTATTCCGGCTCAAAACAACGGGATACATCGTTTTAGATCGAAACTAGCAAGACTCACGAGCATCGATTTTACAAGTCTTCGAAGAGTATACGAAAGAAAGGTGTAAACTTTTTCTCTCAGAACTGCGCGAAAACTTGTATTCCGGCTCAAAACAACGGGATACATCATTTTAGTTCGAAACTAGCAAGATTCACGAGCATCGATTTTACAAGTCGTCGAAGAGTAGACGAGAGAATGGTGCAAACTTTTTCTCTCAGAACTGTGCGAAAACTTGTATTCCGGCTCAAAACAACGGGATACATCGTTTTAGGTCGAAACTAGCAAGATTCACGAGCATCAATTTTACAAGTCGTCGAAGAGTAGACGAGAGAAAGGTGTAAACTTTTTCTCTCAGAACTGCGCGAAAAGTTGTATTCCGGCTCAAAACAACGGGATACATCGTTTTAGGTCGAAACTAGCAAGATTCACGAGCATCGATTTTACAAGTCTTCGAAGAGTATACGAGAGAAAGATTAAACTTTTTCTCTCAGAACTGTGCGAAAACTTGTATTCCGGCTCAAAACAACGGGATACATCGTTTTAGATCGAAACTAGCAAGATTCACGAGCATCGATTTTACAAGTCCTCGAAGAGTACACGAGAGAACGGTGTAAACTTTTTCTCTCAGAACTGTGCGAAAACTTGTATTCCGGCTCAAAACAACGGGATACATCGTTTTAGATCGAAACTAGCAAGATTCACGAGCATCGATTTTACAAGTCTTCGAAGAGTATACGAGAGAAAGATAAAACTTTTTCTCTCAAAACTGTGCGAAAACTTGTATTCCGGCTCAAAACAACGGGATACATCGTTTTAGATCGAAACTAGCAAGATTCACGAGCATCGATTTTACAAGTCTTCGAAGAGTATACGAGAGAAAGATAAAACTTTTTCTCTCAAAACTGTGCGAAAACTTGTATTCCGGCTCAAAACAACGGGATACATCATTTTAGATCGAAACTAGCAAGATTCACGAGCATCGATTTTACAAGTCTTCGAAGAGTATACGAGAGAAAGATAAA
Source organism: Amblyomma americanum (assembly GCF_052857255.1). Taxonomy (NCBI): domain Eukaryota; kingdom Metazoa; phylum Arthropoda; class Arachnida; order Ixodida; family Ixodidae; genus Amblyomma; species Amblyomma americanum. Next base: position 353,615 of record NW_027526557.1, on the reverse strand, counting down.
ACTTTTTCTCTCAGAACTGTGCGAAAACTTGTATTCCGGCTCAAAACAACGGGATACATCGTTTTAGATCGAAACTAGCAAGATTCACGAGCATCGATTTTACAAGTCTTCGAAGAGTATACGAGAGAAAGATAAAACTTTTTCTCTCAGAACTGTGCGAAAACTTGTATTCCGGCTCAAAACAACGTAATACATCGTTTTAGATCGAAACTAGCAAGATTCACGAGCATCGATTTTACAAGTCTTCGAAGAGTATACGAGAGAAAGATAAAACTTTTTCTCTCAGAACTGTGCGAAAACTTGTATTCCGGCTCAAAACAACGGGATACATCGTTTTAGATCGAAACTAGCAAGATTCACGAGCATCGATTTTACAAGTCCTCGAAGAGTACACGAGAGAACGGTGTAAACTTTTTCTCTCAGAACTGTGCGAAAACTTGTATTCCGGCTCAAAACAACGGGATACATCGTTTTAGATCGAAACTAGCAAGATTCACGAGCATCGATTTTACAAGTCTTCGAAGAGTATACGACAGAACGGTGTAAACTTTTTCTCTCAGAACTGTGCGAAAACTTGTATTCCGGCTCAAAACAACGGACACATCGTTTTAGATCGAAACTAGCAAGATTCACGAGCATCGATTTTACAAGACCTCGAAGAGTACACGAGAGAAAGGTGCAAACTTTTTCTCTCAGCACTGTGCGAAAACTTGTTTTCTGGCTCAAAACAACGGGATACATCGTTTTAGGTTGAAACTAGCAAGATACTAAGTCTAACATAAGAAAGCTCGAGAACGTTCAAAGGAAAGCAATTAGATTCATATATTCAAAATATCTACCCACTGACTCCCCCTCAGACTTGATGCGTGCTAACGGTATTGAAGAACTACAGGTAAGAAGACGAAATTTTCGTTTAGATTTTCTTTCATTACTTCTTAATAATAAACTCAGACTTGACCCTTCTGCTTATCTTTCCCCAATGCCAACACGGAATACACGACACTATCACAAAGCTCTTTTAAAACCATATTTTGCCCGGACTAACTCATTCAAGTTTTCCTTTTTCCCACGCACCATATCTGACTGGAACTCATTAACCGAACCAAATCAACCCTGAAAAACAGACGCGTTCCTCAGCCATCTTTGATATTGCGTATTATGTATTTTTTCTCCTTTGTCTTGCATTGCTGTATTGTTGTTTTACTACATTATCTTTGCTGTATTGTATTTTTGTTGCTTTACTTTTGCTTTTTGTGCACCTGCCCTTCCTGCTTGGACCTAACCATGGTCTGCAGTATGCACATAAATAAAATAAAAATAAATTCACGAGCATCGATTTTACAAATCGTCGAAGTGTAGACGAGAGAAAGGTGTAAACTTTTTCTCTGAGAACTGCGCGAAAACTTGTATTCCGGCTCAAAACAACGGGATACATCGTTTTAGATCGAAACTAGCAAGATTCACGAGCATCGATTTTACAAGTCGTCGAAGAGTAGACGAGAGAATGGTGTAAACTTTTTCTCTGAGAACTGCGCGAAAACTTGTATTCCGGCTCAAAACAACGGGATACATCGTTTTAGATCGAAACTAGCAAGACTCACGAGCATCGATTTTACAAGTCTTCGAAGAGTATACGAAAGAAAGGTGTAAACTTTTTCTCTCAGAACTGCGCGAAAACTTGTATTCCGGCTCAAAACAACGGGATACATCATTTTAGTTCGAAACTAGCAAGATTCACGAGCATCGATTTTACAAGTCGTCGAAGAGTAGACGAGAGAATGGTGCAAACTTTTTCTCTCAGAACTGTGCGAAAACTTGTATTCCGGCTCAAAACAACGGGATACATCGTTTTAGGTCGAAACTAGCAAGATTCACGAGCATCAATTTTACAAGTCGTCGAAGAGTAGACGAGAGAAAGGTGTAAACGTTTTCTCTCAGAACTGCGCGAAAAGTTGTATTCCGGCTCAAAACAACGGGATACATCGTTTAAGGTCGAAACTAGCAAGATTCACGAGCATCGATTTTACAAGTCTTCGAAGAGTATACGAGAGAAAGATTAAACTTTTTCTCTCAGAACTGTGCGAAAACTTGTATTCCGGCTCAAAACAACGGGATACATCGTTTTAGATCGAAACTAGCAAGATTCACGAGCATCGATTTTACAAGTCCTCGAAGAGTACACGAGAGAACGGTGTAAACTTTTTCTCTCAGAACTGTGCGAAAACTTGTATTCCGGCTCAAAACAACGGGATACATCGTTTTAGATCGAAACTAGCAAGATTCACGAGCATCGATTTTACAAGTCTTCGAAGAGTATACGAGAGAAAGATAAAACTTTTTCTCTCAAAACTGTGCGAAAACTTGTATTCCGGCTCAAAACAACGGGATACATCGTTTTAGATCGAAACTAGCAAGATTCACGAGCATCGATTTTACAAGTCTTCGAAGAGTATACGAGAGAAAGATAAAACTTTTTCTCTCAAAACTGTGCGAAAACTTGTATTCCGGCTCAAAACAACGGGATACATCATTTTAGATCGAAACTAGCAAGATTCACGAGCATCGATTTTACAAGTCTTCGAAGAGTATACGAGAGAAAGATAAAACTTTTTCTCTCAAAACTGTGCGAAAACTTGTATTCCGGCTCAAAACAACGGGATACATCGTTTTAGATCGAAACTAGCAAGATTCACGAGCATCGATTTTACAAGTCTTCGAAGAGTATACGAGAGAAAGATAAAACTTTTTCTCTCAAAACTGTGCGAAAACTTGTATTCCGGCTCAAAACAACGGGATACATCATTTTAGATCGAAACTAGCAAGATTCACGAGCATCGATTTTACAAGTCTTCGAAGAGTATACGAGAGAAAGATAAAACTTTTTCTCTCAGAACTGTGCGAAAACTTGTATTCCGGCTCAAAACAACGGGATACATCGTTTTAGATCGAAACTAGCAAGATTCACGAGCATCGATTTTACAAGTCTTCGAAGAGTATACGAGAGAAAGATAAAACTTTTTCTCTCAGAACTGTGCGAAAACTTGTATTCCGGCTCAAAACAACGGGATACATCGTTTTAGATCGAAACTAGCAAGATTCACGAGCATCGATTTTACAAGTCTTCGAAGAGTATACGAGAGAAAGATAAAACTTTTTCTCTCAGAACTGTGCGAAAACTTGTATTCCGGCTCAAAACAACGGGATACATCGTTTTAGATCGAAACTAGCAAGATTCACGAGCATCGATTTTACAAGTCTTCGAAGAGTATACGAAAGAAAGGTGTAAACTTTTTCTCTCAGAACTGCGCGAAAACTTGTATTCCGGCTCAAAACAACGGGATACATCATTTTAGTTCGAAACTAGCAAGATTCACGAGCATCGATTTTACAAGTCGTCGAAGAGTAGACGAGAGAATGGTGCAAACTTTTTCTCTCAGAACTGTGCGAAAACTTGTATTCCGGCTCAAAACAACGGGATACATCGTTTTAGGTCGAAACTAGCAAGATTCACGAGCATCAATTTTACAAGTCGTCGAAGAGTAGACGAGAGAAAGGTGTAAACGTTTTCTCTCAGAACTGCGCGAAAAGTTGTATTCCGGCTCAAAACAACGGGATACATCGTTTAAGGTCGAAACTAGCAAGATTCACGAGCATCGATTTTACAAGTCTTCGAAGAGTATACGAGAGAAAGATTAAACTTTTTCTCTCAGAACTGTGCGAAAACTTGTATTCCGGCTCAAAACAACGGGATACATCGTTTTAGATCGAAACTAGCAAGATTCACGAGCATCGATTTTACAAGTCCTCGAAGAGTACACGAGAGAACGGTGTAAACTTTTTCTCTCAGAACTGTGCGAAAACTTGTATTGCGGCTCAAAACAACGGGATACATCGTTTTAGATCGAAACTAGCAAGATTCACGAGCATCGATTTTACAAGTCTTCGAAGAGTATACGAGAGAAAGATAAAACTTTTTCTCTCAAAACTGTGCGAAAACTTGTATTCCGGCTCAAAACAACGGGATACATCGTTTTAGATCGAAACTAGCAAGATTCACGAGCATCGATTTTACAAGTCTTCGAAGAGTATACGAGAGAAAGATAAAACTTTTTCTCTCAAAACTGTGCGAAAACTTGTATTCCGGCTCAAAACAACGGGATACATCATTTTAGATCGAAACTAGCAAGATTCACGAGCATCGATTTTACAAGTCTTCGAAGAGTATACGAGAGAAAGATAAAACTTTTTCTCTCAAAACTGTGCGAAAACTTGTATTCCGGCTCAAAACAACGGGATACATCGTTTTAGATCGAAACTAGCAAGATTCACGAGCATCGATTTTACAAGTCTTCGAAGAGTATACGAGAGAAAGATAAAACTTTTTCTCTCAAAACTGTGCGAAAACTTGTATTCCGGCTCAAAACAACGGGATACATCATTTTAGATCGAAACTAGCAAGATTCACGAGCATCGATTTTACAAGTCTTCGAAGAGTATACGAGAGAAAGATAAAACTTTTTCTCTCAGAACTGTGCGAAAACTTGTATTCCGGCTCAAAACAACGGGATACATCGTTTTAGATCGAAACTAGCAAGATTCACGAGCATCGATTTTACAAGTCTTCGAAGAGTATACGAGAGAAAGATAAAACTTTTTCTCTCAGAACTGTGCGAAAACTTGTATTCCGGCTCAAAACAACGGGATACATCGTTTTAGATCGAAACTAGCAAGATTCACGAGCATCGATTTTACAAGTCTTCGAAGAGTATACGAGAGAAAGATAAAACTTTTTCTCTCAGAACTGTGCGAAAACTTGTATTCCGGCTCAAAACAACGGGATACATCGTTTTAGATCGAAACTAGCAAGATTCACGAGCATCGATTTTACAAGTCCTCGAAGAGTATACGAGAGAAAGATAAAACTTTTTCTCTCAGAACTGTGCGAAAACTTGTATTTCGGCTCAAAACAACGGGATACATCGTTTTAGATCGAAACTAGCAAGATTTACGAGCATCGATTTTACAAGTCCTCGAAGAGTACACGAGAGAACGGTGTAAACTTTTTCTCTCAGAACTGTGCGAAAACTTGTATTCCGGCTCAAAACAACGGGACACATCGTTTTAGATCGAAACTAGCAAGATTCACGAGCATCGATTTTACAAGACCTCGAAGAGTACACGAGAGAAAGGTGCAAACTTTTTCTCTCAGCACTGTGCGAAAACTTGTTTTCTGGCTCAAAACAACGGGATACATCGTTTTAGGTTGAAACTAGCAAGATACTAAGTCTAACATAAGAAAGCTCGAGAACGTTCAAAGGAAAGCAATTAGATTCATATATTCAAAATATCTACCCACTGACTCCCCCTCAGACTTGATGCGTGCTAACGGTATTGAAGAACTACAGGTAAGAAGACGAAATTTTCGTTTAGATTTTCTTTCATTACTTCTTAATAATAAACTCAGACTTGACCCTTCTGCTTATCTTTCCCCAATGCCAACACGGAATACACGACACTATCACAAAGCTCTTTTAAAACCATATTTTGCCCGGACTAACTCATTCAAGTTTTCCTTTTTCCCACGCACCATATCTGACTGGAACTCATTAACCGAACCAAATCAACCCTGAAAAACAGACGCGTTCCTCAGCCATCTTTGATATTGCGTATTATGTATTTTTTCTCCTTTGTCTTGCATTGCTGTATTGTTGTTTTACTACATTATCTTTGCTGTATTGTATTTTTGTTGCTTTACTTTTGCTTTTTGTGCACCTGCCCTTCCTGCTTGGACCTAACCATGGTCTGCAGTATGCACATAAATAAAATAAAAATAAATTCACGAGCATCGATTTTACAAATCGTCGAAGTGTAGACGAGAGAAAGGTGTAAACTTTTTCTCTGAGAACTGCGCGAAAACTTGTATTCCGGCTCAAAACAACGGGATACATCGTTTTAGATCGAAACTAGCAAGATTCACGAGCATCGATTTTACAAGTCTTCGAAGAGTATACGAAAGAAAGGTGTAAACTTTTTCTCTCAGAACTGCGCGAAAACTTGTATTCCGGCTCAAAACAACGGGATACATCATTTTAGTTCGAAACTAGCAAGATTCACGAGCATCGATTTTACAAGTCGTCGAAGAGTAGACGAGAGAATGGTGCAAACTTTTTCTCTCAGAACTGTGCGAAAACTTGTATTCCGGCTCAAAACAACGGGATACATCGTTTTAGGTCGAAACTAGCAAGATTCACGAGCATCAATTTTACAAGTCGTCGAAGAGTAGACGAGAGAAAGGTGTAAACTTTTTCTCTCAGAACTGCGCGAAAAGTTGTATTCCGGCTCAAAACAACGGGATACATCGTTTTGGATCGAAACTAGCAAGATTCACGAGCATCGATTTTACAAGTCCTCGAAGAGTACACGAGAGAACGGTGTAAACTTTTTCTCTCAGAACTGTGCGAAAACTTGTATTCCGGTTTAAAACAACGGGATACATCGTTTTAGATCGAAACTAGCAAGATTCACGAGCATCGATTTTACAAGCCTTCGAAGAGTATACGAGAGAAAGATAAAACTTTTTCTCTCAGAACTGTGCGAAAACTTGTATTCCGGCTCAAAACAACGGGATACATCGTTTTAGATCAAAACTAGCAAGATTCACGAGCATCGATTTTACAAGTCTTCGAAGAGTATACGAGAGAAAGATAAAACTTTTTCTCTCAGAACTGTGCGAAAACTTGTATTCCGGCTCAAAACAACGGGATACATTGTTTTAGATCGAAACTAGCAAGATTCACGAGCATCGATTTTGCAAGTCCTCGAAGAGTACACGAGAGAACGGTGTTAACTTTTTCTCTCAGAACTGTGCGAAAACTTGTATTCCGGCTCAAAACAACGGGATACATCGTTTTAGATCGAAACTAGCAAGATTCACGAGCATCGATTTTACAAGTCTTCGAAGAGTATACGAGAGAAAGATAAAACTTTTTCTCTCAGAACTGTGCGAAAACTTGTATTCCGGCTCAAAACAACGGGATACATCGTTTTAGATCGAAACTAGCAAGATTCACGAGCATCGATTTTACAAGTCTTCGAAGAGTATACGAGAGAAAGATAAAACTTTTTCTCTCAGAACTGTGCGAAAACTTGTATTCCGGCTCAAAACAACGGGATACATCGTTTTAGATCGAAACTAGCAAGATTCACGAGCATCGATTTTACAAGTCTTCGAAGAGTATACGAGAGAAAGATAAAACTTTTTCTCTCAGAACTGTGCGAAAACTTGTATTCCGGCTCAAAACAACGGGATACATCGTTTTAGATCGAAACTAGCAAGATTCACGAGCATCGATTTTACAAGTCCTCGAAGAGTACAGGAGAGAACGGTGTAAACTTTTTCTCTCAGAACTGTGCGAAAACTTGTATTCCGGCTCAAAACAACGGGATACATTGTTTTAGATCGAAACTAGCAAGATTCACGAGCATCGATTTTACAAGTCTTCGAAGAGTATACGAGAGAAAGATAAAACTTTTTCTCTCAGAACTGTGCGAAAACTTGTATTCCGGCTCAAAACAACGGGATACATCGTTTTAGATAGAAACTAGCAAGATTCACGTGCATCGATATTACAAGTCTTCGAAGAGTATACGAAAGAAAGGTGTAAACTTTTTCTCTCAGAACTGCGCGAAAACTTGTATTCCGGCTCAAAACAACGGGATACATCATTTTAGTTCGAAAGTAGCGAGATTTACGCACTTCAATTTTACAAGTCGTGGAAGAGTAGACGAGAGAGAGCTGAAAACTTTTTCTCTCAGAACTGCGCGAAGACTTGTATTCCGGCTAAAGAAACCGGGATACATCGTTTTAGATCAAAACTAGCAAGATTCACGAGCATCAATTTTACCAATCGTCGAAGAGTACACGAGAGAAAGGTGTAAACTTTTTCTCTCAGAACTGCGCGAAAACATGTATACCGGCTCAAAAATACGGGATACATCGTTTTAGATCGAAACTAGCAAGATTCACGAGCATCGATTTCACAAGTCCTCGAAGAGAAGACGATAGAAAGGTGTAAACCTTTTCTCTCAGAACTGCGCGAAAACTTGTATTCCGGCTCAAAACAACGGGATACATCGTTTTAGATCGAAACTAGCAAGATTCACGAGCGTCGATTTTACAAGTTTTCGAAGAGTATACGAGAGAAAGGTGTAAACGTTTTCTCTCAGAACTGCACGAAAACTTGTATTCCGGCTCAAAACAAAGGGATACATCGTTTTAGATCGAAACTAGCAAGATTCACGAGCATCGATTTTACAAGTCTTCGAAGAGTATACGAGAGAAATATAAAACATTTTCTCTCAGAACTGTGCGAAAACTTGTATTCCGGCTCAAAACAACGGGATACATCGTTTTAGATCGAAACTAGCAAGATTCACGAGCATCGATTTTACAAGTCCTCGAAGAGTACACGAGAGAACGGTGTAAACTTTTTCTCTCAGAACTGTGCGAAAACTTGTACTCCGGCTCAAAACAACGGGATACATCGTTTTAGATCGAAACTAGCAAGATTCACGAGCATCAATTTTACAAGTCTTCGAAGAGTATACGAGAGAAAGATAAAACTTTTTCTCTCAGAACTGTGCGAAAACTTGTATTCCGGCTCAAAACAACGGGACACATCGTTTTAGATCGAAACTAGCAAGATTCACGAGCATCGATTTTACAAGTCTTCGAAGAGTATACGAGAGAAAGATAAAACTTTTTCTCTCAGAACTGTGCTAAAACTTGTATTCCGGCTCAAAACAACGGGATACATCGTTTTAGATCGAAACTAGCAAGATTCACGAGCATCGATTTTACAAGTCCTCGAAGAGTACACGAGAGAACGGTGTAAACTTTTTCTCTCAGAACTGTGCGAAAACTTGTATTCCGGCTCAAAACAACGGGATACATCGTTTTAGATCGAAACTAGCAAGATTCACGAGCATCGATTTTACAAGTCTTCGAAGAGTATACGAGAGAAAGATAAAACTTTTTCTCTCAGAACTGTGCGAAAACTTGTATTCCGGCTGAAAACAACGGGATACATCGTTTTAGATCGAAACTAGCAAGATTCACGAGCATCGATTTTACAAGGCCTCGAAGAGTACACGAGAGAACGGTGTAAACTTTTTCTCTCAGAACTGTGCGAAAACTTGTATTCCGGCTCAAAACAACGGGATACATCGTTTTAGATCGAAACTAGCAAGATTCACGAGCCTCGATTTTACAAGTCTTCGAAGAGTATACGAGAGAAAGATAAAACTTTTTCTCTCAGAACTGTGCGAAAACTTGTATTCCGGCTCAAAACAACGGGATACATCGTTTTAGATCGAAACTAGCAAGATTCACGAGCATCAATTTTACAAGTCTTCGAAGAGTATACGAGAGAAAGATAAAGCTTTTTCTCTCATAACTGTGCGAAAACTTGTATTCCGGCTCAAAACAACGGGATACATCGTTTTAGATCTAAACTAGCAAGATTCACGAGCATCGATTTTACAAGTCCTCGAAGAGTACACGAGAGAACGGTGTAAACTTTTTCTCTCACAACTGTGCGAAAACTTGTATTCCGGCTCAAAACAACGGGATACATCGTTTTAGATCGAAACTAGCAAGATTCACGAGCATCGATTTTACAAGTCTTCGAAGAGTATACGAGAGAAAGATAAAACTTTTTCTCTCAGAACTGTGCGAAAACTTGTATTCCGGCTCTAAACAACGGGATACATCGTTTTAGATCGAAACTAGCAAGATTCACGAGCATCGATTTTACAAGTCCTCGAAGAGTACACGAGAGAACGGTGTAAACTTTTTCTCTCAGAACTGTGCGAAAACTTGTATTCCGGCTCAAAACAACGGGATACATCGTTTTAGGTCGAAACTAGCAAGATTCACGAGCATCGATTTTACAAGTCTTCGAAGAGTATACGAGAGAAAGATAAAACTTTTTCTCTCAGAACTGTGCGAAAACTTGTATTCCGGCTCAAAACAACGGGATACATCGTTTTAGATCGAAACTAGCAAGATTAACGAGCATCGATTTTACAAGACCTCGAAGAGTACACGAGAGAACGGTGTAAACTTTTTCTCTCAGAATTGTGCGAAAACTTGTATTCCGGCTCAAAACAACGGGATACATCGTTTTAGATCGAAACTAGCAATATTCACGAGCATCAATTTTACAAGTCTTCGAAGAGTATACGAGAGAAAGATAAAACTTTTTCTCTCAAAACTGTGCGAAAACTTCTATTCCGGCTCAAAACAACGGGATACATCATTTTAGTTCGAAACTAGCAAGATTCACGAGCATCGATTTTACAAGTCGTCGAAGAGTAGACGAGAGAATGGTGCAAACTTTTTCTCTCAGAACTGTGCGAAAACTTGTATTCCGGCTCAAAACAACGGGATACATCGTTTTAGGTCGAAACTAGCAAGATTCACGAGCATCGATTTTACAAGTCTTCGAAGAGTATACGAGAGAAAGATTAAACTTTTTCTCTCAGAACTGTGCGAAAACTTGTATTCCGGCTCAAAACAAAAGGATACATCGTTTTAGATCGAAACTAGCAAGATTCACGAGCATCGATTTTACAAGTCTTCGAAGAGTATACGAGAGAAAGATAAAACTTTTTCTCTCAGAACTGTGCGAAAACTTGTATTCCGGCTCAAAACAACGGGATACATCGTTTTAGATCGAAACTAGCAAGATTCACGAGCATCGATTTTACAAGTCCTCGAAGAGTACACGAGAGAACGGTGTAAACTTTTTCTCTCAGAACTGTGCGAAAACTTGTATTCCGGCTCAAAACAACGGGATACATCGTTTTAGATCGAAACTAGCAAGATTCACGAGCATCGATTTTATAAGTCTTCGAAGAGTATACGAGAGAAAGATAAAACTTTTTCTCTCAGAACTGTGCGAAAACTTGTATTCCGGCTCAAAACAACGGGATACATCGTTTTAGATCGAAACTAGCAAGATTCACGAGCATCGATTTTACAAGTCTTCGAAGAGTATACGAGAGAAAGATAAAACTTTTTCTCTCAGAACTGTGCGAAAACTTGTATTCCGGCTCAAAACAACGGGATACATCGTTTTAGATCGAAACTACCAAGATTCACGAGCAACGATTTTACAAGTCCTCGAAGAGTACACGAGAGAACGGTGTAAACTTTTTCTCTCAGAACTGTGCGAAAACTTGTATTCCTGCTCAAAACAACGGGATACATCGTTTTAGATCGAAACTAGCAAGATTCACGAGCATCGATTTTACAAGTCTTCGAAGAGTATACGAGAGAAAGATAAAACTTTTTCTCTCAGAACTGTGCGAAAACTTGTATTCCGGCTCAAAACAACGGGATACATCGTTTTAGATCGAAACTAGCAAGATTCACGAGCATCGACTTTACAAGGCCTCGAAGAGTACACGAGAGAACGGTGTAAACTTTTTCTCTCAGAACTGTGCGAAAACTTGTATTCCGGCTCAAAACAACGGGATACATCGTTTTAGATCGAAACTAGCAAGATTCACGAGCATCGATTTTACAAGTCTTCGAAGAGTATACAAGAGAAAGATAAAACTTTTTCTCTCAGAACTGTGCGAAAACTTGTATTCCGGCTCAAAACAACGGGATACATCGTTTTAGATCGAAACTAGCAAGATTCACGAGCATCGATTTTACAAGTCTTCGAAGAGTATACGAGAGAAAGATAAAACTTTTTCTCTCAGAACTGTGCGAAAACTTGTATTCCGGCTCAAAACAACGGGATACATCGTTTTAGATCGAAACTAGCAAGATTCACGAGCATCGATTTTACAAGTCTTCGAAGAGTATACGAGAGAAAGATAAAACTTTTTCTCTCAGAACTGTGCGAAAACTTGTATTCCGGCTCAAAACAACGGGATACATCGTTTTAGATGGAAACTAGCAAGATTCACGAGCATCGATTTTACAAGTCTTCGAAGAGTATACGAGAGAAAGATAAAACTTTTTCTCTCAGAACTGTGCGAAAACTTGTATTCCGGCTCAAAACAACGGGATACATCGTTTTAGATCGAAACTAGCAAGATTCACGAGCATCGATTTTACAAGTCTTCGAAGAGTATACGAGAGAAAGATAAAACTTTTTCTCTCAGAACTGTGCGAAAACTTGTATTCCGGCTCAAAACAACGGGATACATCGTTTTAGATCGAAACTAGCAAGATTCACGAGCATCGATTTTACAAGTCCTCGAAGAGTACACGAGAGAACGGTGTAAACTTTTTCTCTCAGAACTGTGCGAAAACTTGTATTCCGGCTCAAAACAACGGGATGCATCGTTTTAGATCGAAACTAGCAAGATTCACGAGCATCGATATTACAAGTCATCGAAGAGTATACGAGAGAAAGATAAAACTTTTTCTCTCAGAACTGTGCGAAAACTTGTATTCCGGCTCAAAACAACGGGATACATCGTTTTAGATAGAAACTAGCAAGATTCACGAGCATCGATATTACAAGTCTTGGAAGAGTATACGAAAGAAAGGTGTAAACTTTTTCTCTCAGAACTGCGCGAAACATGTATTCCGGCTCAAAACAACGGGATACATCATTTTAGTTCGAAAGTAGCGAGATTTACGCACTTCAATTTTACAAGTCGTGGAAGAGTAGACGAGAGAGAGCTGAAAACTTTTTCTCTCAGAACTGCGCGAAGACTTGTATTCCGGCTAAAAAAACCGGGATACATCGTTTTAGATCGAAACTAGCAAGATTCACGAGCATCAATTTTACCAATCGTCGAAGAGTACACGAGAGAAAGGTGTAAACTTTTTCTCTCAGAACTGCGCGAAAACATGTATACCGGCTCAAAAATACGGGATACATCGTTTTAGATCGAAACTAGCAAGATTCACGAGCATCGATTTCACAAGTCCTCGAAGAGAAGACGATAGAAAGGTGTAAACCTTTTCTCTCAGAACTGCGCGAAAACTTGTATTCCGGCTCAAAACAACGGGATACATCGTTTTAGATCGAAACTAGCAAGATTCACGAGCGTCGATTTTACAAGTTTTCGAAGAGTATACGAGAGAAAGGTGTAAACGTTTTCTCTCAGAACTGCGCGAAAACTTGTATTCCGGCTCAAAACAAAGGGATACATCGTTTTAGATCGAAACTAGCAAGATTCACGAGCATCGATTTTACAAGTCTTCGAAGAGTATACGAGAGAAAGATAAAACTTTTTCTCTCAGAACTGTGCGAAAACTTGTATTCCGGCTCAAAACAACGGGATACATCGTTTTAGATCGAAACTAGCAAGATTCACGAGCATCGATTTTACAAGTCCTCGAAGAGTACACGAGAGAACGGTGTAAACTTCTTCTCTCAGAACTGTGCGAAAACTTGTATTCCGGCTCAAAACAACGGGATACATCGTTTTAGATCGAAACTAGCAAGATTCACGAGCATCGATTTTACAAGTCTTCGAAGAGTATACGAGAGAAAGATAAAACTTTTTCTCTCAGAACTGTGCGAAAACTTGTATTCCGGCTCAAAACAACGGGATACATCGTTTTAGATCGAAACTAGCAAGATTCACGAGCATCGATTTTACAAGTCTTCGAAGAGTATACGAGAGAAAGATAAAACTTTTTCTCTCAGAACTGTGCGAAAACTTGTATTCCGGCTCAAAACAACGGGATACATCGTTTTAGATCGAAACTAGCAAGATTCACGAGCAACGATTTTACAAGCCCTCGAAGAGTACACGAGAGAACGGTGTAAACTTTTTCTCTCAGAACTGTGCGAAAACTTGTATTCCGGCTCAAAACAACGGGATACATCGTTTTAGATCGAAACTAGCAAGATTCACGAGCATCGATTTTACAAGTCTTCGAAGAGTATACGAGAGAAAGATAAAACTTTTTCTCTCAGAACTGTGCGAAAACTTGTATTCCGGCTCAAAACAACGGGATACATCGTTTTAGATCGAAACTAGCAAGATTCACGAGCATCGATTTTACAAGGCCTCGAAGAGTACACGAGAGAACGGTGTAAACTTTTTCTCTCAGAACTGTGCGAAAACTTGTATTCCGGCTCAAAACAACGGGATACATCGTTTTAGATCGAAACTAGCAAGATTCACGAGCATCGATTTTACAAGTCTTCGAAGAGTATACGAGAGAAAGATAAAACTTTTTCTCTCAGAACTGTGCGAAAACTTGTATTCCGGCTCAAAACAACGGGATACATCGTTTTAGATCGAAACTAGCAAGATTCACGAGCATCGATTTTACAAGTCTTCGAAGAGTATACGAGAGAAAGATAAAGCTTTTTCTCTCATAACTGTGCGAAAACTTGTATTCCGGCTCAAAACAACGGGATACATCGTTTCAGATCGAAACTAGCAAGATTCACGAGCATCGATTTTACAAGTCCTCGAAGAGTACACGAGAGAACGGTGTAAACTTTTTCTCTCACAACTGTGCGAAAACTTGTATTCCGGCTCAAAACAACGGGATACATCGTTTTAGATCGAAACTAGCAAGATTCACGAGCATCGATTTTACAAGTCTTCGAAGAGTATACGAGAGAAAGATAAAACTTTTTCTCTCAGAACTGTGCGAAAACTTGTATTCCGGCTCTAAACAACGGGATACATCGTTTTAGATCGAAACTAGCAAGATTCACGAGCATCGATTTTACAAGTCCTCGAAGAGTACACGAGAGAACGGTGTAAACTTTTTCTCTCAGAACTGTGCGAAAACTTGTATTCCGGCTCAAAACAACGGGATATATCGTTTTAGATTGAAACTAGCAAGATTCACGAGCATCGATTTTACAAGTCTTCGAAGAGTATACGAGAGAAAGATAAAACTTTTTCTCTCAGAACTGTGCGAAAACTTGTATTCCGGCTCAAAACAACGGGATACATCGTTTTAGATCGAAACTAGCAAGATTCACGAGCATCGATTTTACAAGACCTCGAAGAGTACACGAGAGAACGGTGTAAACTTTTCTCTCAGAATTGTGCGAAAACTTGTATTCCGGCTCAAAACAACGGGATACATCGTTTTAGATCGAAACTAGCAAGATTCACGAGCATCGATTTTACAAGTCTTCGAAGAGTATACGAGAGAAAGATAAAACTTTTTCTCTCAAAACTGTGCGAAAACTTCTATTCCGGCTCAAAACAACGGGATACATCATTTTAGTTCGAAACTAGCAAGATTCACGAGCATCGATTTTACAAGTCGTCGAAGAGTAGACGAGAGAATGGTGCAAACTTTTTCTCTCAGAACTGTGCGAAAACTTGTATTCCGGCTCAAAACAACGGGATACATCGTTTTAGGTCGAAACTAGCAAGATTCACGAGCATCGATTTTACAAGTCTTCGAAGAGTAATACGAGAGAAAGATTAAACTTTTTCTCTCAGAACTGTGCGAAAAACTTGTATTCCGCTCAAAACAAAGGGATACATCGTTTTAGATCGAAACTAGCAAGATTCACGAGCATCGATTTTACAAGTCTTCGAAGAGTATACGAGAGAAAGATAAAACTTTTTCTCTCAGAACTGTGCGAAAACTTGTATTCCGGCTCAAACAACGGGATACATCGTTTTAGATCGAAACTAGCAAGATTCACGAGCATCGATTTTACAAGTCCTCGAAGAGTACACGAGAGAATGGTGTAAACTTTTTCTCTCAGAACTGTGCGAAAACTTGTATTCCGGCTCAAAACAACGGTGATACATCGTTTTAGATCGAAACTAGCAAGATTCACGAGCATCGATTTTACAAGTCTTCGAAGAGTATACGAGAGAAAGATAAAACTTTTTCTCTCAGAACTGTGCGAAAACTTGATTCCGCTCAAAACAACAGGATACATCGTTTTAGATCGAAACTACCAAGATTCACGAGCAACGATTTTACAAGTCCTCGAAGAGTACACGAGAGAACGGTGTAAACTTTTTCTCTCAGAACTGTGCGAAAACTTGTATTCCGGCTCAAAACAACGGGATACATCGTTTTAGATCGAAACTAGCAAGATTCACGAGCATCGATTTTACAAGTCTTCGAAGAGTATACGAGAGAAAGATAAAACTTTTTCTCTCAGAACTGTGCGAAAACTTGTATTCCGGCTCAAAACAACGGGATACATCGTTTTAGATCGAAACTAGCAAGATTCACGAGCATCGACTTTACAAGGCCTCGAAGAGTACACGAGAGAACGGTGTAAACTTTTTCTCCTCAGAACTGTGCGAAAACTTGTATTCCGGCTCAAAACAACGGGATACATCGTTTTAGATCGAAACTAGCAAGATTCACGAGCATCGATTTTACAAGTCTTCGAAGAGTATACAAGAGAAAGATAAAACTTTTTCTCTCAGAACTGTGCGAAAACTTGTATTCCGGCTCAAAACAACAGGATACATCGTTTTAGATCGAAACTAGCAAGATTCACGAGCATATCGATTTTACAAGTCTTCGAAGAGTATACGAGAGAAAGATAAAACTTTTTCTCTCAGAACTGTGCGAAAACTTGTATTCCGGCTCAAAACAACGGGATACATCGTTTTAGATCGAAACTAGCAAGATTCACGAGCATTCGATTTTACAAGTCCTCGAAGAGTACACGAGAGAACGGTTGTAAACTTTTTCTCTCAGAACTGTGCGAAAACTTGTATTCCGGCTCAAAACAACGGGAATGACATCGTTTTAGATCGAAACTAGCAAGATTCACGAGCATCGATTTTACAAGTCTTCGAAGAGTATACGAGAGAAAGATAAAACTTTTTCTCTCAGAACTGTGCGAAAACTTGTATTCCGGCTCAAAACAACGGGATACATCGTTTTAGATCGAAACTAGCAAGATTCACGAGCATCGATTTTACAAGGCTCGAAGAGTACACGAGAGAACGGTGTAAACTTTTTCTCTCAGAACTGTGCGAAAACTTGTATTCCGGCTCAAAACAACGGATACATCGTTTTAGATCGAAACTAGCAAGATTCACGAGCATCGATTTTACAAGTCTTCGAAGAGTATACGAGAGAAAGATAAAACTTTTTCTCGTCAGAACTGTGCGAAAACTTGTATTCCGGCTCAAAACAACGGGATACATCGTTTTAGATCGAAACTAGCAAGATTCACGAGCATCGATTTTACAAGACCTCGAAGAGTACACGAGAGAACGGTGTAAACTTTTTCTCTCAGAACTGTGCGAAAACTTGTATTCCGGCTCAAACAACGGGATACATCGTTTTAGATCAAAACTAGCAAGATTCACGAGCATCGATTTTACAAGTCTTCGAAGAGTATACGAGAGAAAGATAAAACTTTTTCTCTCAGAACTGTGCGAAAACTTGTATTCCGGCTCAAAACAACGGGATACATTGTTTTAGATCGAAACTAGGAAGATTCACGAGCATCGATTTTGCATGTCCTCGAAGAGTACACGAGAGAAAGATAAAACTTTTTCTCTCAGAACTGTGCGAAAACTTGTATTCCGGCTCAAAACACGGGATACATCGTTTTAGATCGAAACTAGCAAGATTCACGAGCATCGATTTTACAAGTCTTCGAAGAGTATACGAGAGAAAGATAAAACTTTTTCTCTCAGAACTGTGCGAAAACTTGTATTCCGGCTCAAAACAACGGGATACATCGTTTTAGATCGAAACTAGCAAGATTCACGAGCATCGATTTTACAAGGCCTCGAAGAGTACACGAGAGAACGGTGTAAACTTTTTCTCTCAGAACTGTGCGAAAACTTGTATTCCGGCTCAAAACAACGGGATACATCGTTTTAGATCGAAACTAGCAAGATTCACGAGCATCGATTTTACAAGTCTTCGAAGAGTATACGAGAGAAAGATAAAACTTTTTCTCTCAGAACTGTGCGAAAACTTGTATTACGGCTCAAAACAACGGGGATACATCGTTTTAGATCGAAACTAGCAAGATTCACGAGCATCGATTTTACAAGACCTCGAAGAGTACACGAGAGAACGGTGTAAACTTTTTCTCTCAGAACTGTGCGAAAACTTGTATTCCGGCTCAAAACAACGGGATACATCGTTTTAGATCAAAACTAGCAAGATTCACGAGCATCGATTTTACAAGTCTTCGAAGAGTATACGAGAGAAAGATAAAACTTTTTCTCTCAGAACTGTGCGAAAACTTGTATTCCGGCTCAAACAACGGGATACATTGTTTTAGATCGAAACTAGGAAGATTCAGGGAGCATCGATTTTGCAAGTCCTCGAAGAGTACACGAGAGAACGGTGTAAACTTTTTCTCTCAGAACTGTGCGAAAACTTGTATTCCGGCTCAAAACAACGGGATACATCGTTTTAGATCGAAACTAGCAAGATTCACGAGCATCGATTTTACAAGTCTTCGAAGAGTATACGAGAGAAAGATAAAACTTTTTCTCTCAGAACTGTGCGAAAACTTGTATTCCGGCTCAAAACAACGGGATACATCGTTTTAGATGGAAACTAGCAAGATTCACGAGCATCGATTTTTACAAGTCTTCGAAGAGTATACGAGAGAAAGATAAAACTTTTTCTCTCAGAACTGTGCGAAAACTTGTATTCCGGCTCAAAACAACGGGATACATCGTTTTAGATCGAAACTAGCAAGATTCACGAGCATCGATTTTACAAGTCTTCGAAGAGTATACGAGAGAAAGATAAAACTTTTTCTCTCAGACTGTGCGAAAACTTGTATTCCGGCTCAAAACAACGGATACATCGTTTTAGATCGAAACTAGCAAGATTCACGAGCATCGATTTTACAAGTCCTCGAAGAGTACACGAGAGAACGGTGTAAACTTTTTCTCTCAGAACTGTGCGAAAACTTGTATTCCGGCTCAAAACAACGGGATACATCGTTTTAGATCGAAACTAGCAAGATTCACGAGCATCGATTTTACAAGTCATCGAAGAGTATACGAGAGAAAGATAAAACTTTTTCTCTCAGAACTGTGCGAAAACTTGTATTCCGGCTCAAAACAACGGGATACATCGTTTTAGATAGAAACTAGCAAGATTCACGAGCATCGATATTACAAGTCTTCGAAGAGTATACGAAAGAAAGGTGTAAACTTTTTCTCTCAGAACTGCGCGAAAACTTGTATTCCGGCTCAAAACAACGGGATACATCATTTTAGTTCGAAAGTAGCGAGATTTTGCGCACTTCAATTTTTACAAGTCGTGGAAGAGTAGACGAGCGAGAGCTGAAAACTTTTTCTCTCAGAACTGCGCGAAGACTTGTATTCCGGCTAAAAAAACCGGGGATACATCGTTTTAGATCGAAACTAGCAAGATTCACGAGCATCAATTTTACCAATCGTCGAAGAGTACACGAGAGAAAGGTGTAAACTTTTTCTCTCAGAACTGCGCGAAAACATGTATACCGGCTCAAAAATACGGGATACATCGTTTTAGATCGAAACTAGCAAGATTCACGAGCATCGATTTCACAAGTCCTCGAAGACGATAGAAAGGTGTAAACCTTTTCTCTCAGAACTGCGCGAAAACTTGTATTCCGGCTCCAAACAACGGGATACATCGTTTTAGATCGAAACTAGCAAGATTCACGAGCGTCGATTTTACAAGTTTTCGAAGAGTATACGAGAGAAAGGTGTAAACGTTTTCTCTCAGAACATGCGCGAAAACTTGTATTCCGGCTCAAAACAAAGGGATACATCGTTTTAGATCGAAACTAGCAAGATTCACGAGCATCGATTTTACAAGGCCTCGAAGAGTACACGAGAGAACGGTGTAAACTTTTTCTCTCAGAACTGTGCGAAAACTTGTATTCCGGCTCAAAACAACGGGATACATCGTTTTAGATCGAAACTAGCAAGATTCACGAGCATCGATTTTACAAGTCTTCGAAGAGTATACGAGAGAAAGATAAAACTTTTTCTCTCAGAACTGTGCGAAAACTTGTATTCCGGCTCAAAACAACGGGATACATCGTTTTAGATCGAAACTAGCAAGATTCCACGAGCATCGATTTTTACAAGACCTCGAAGAGTACACGAGAGAACGGTGTAAACTTTTTCTCTCAGAACTGTGCGAAAACTGGTATTCCGGCTCAAAACAACGGGATTCATCGTTTTCGATCAAAACTAGCAAGATTCACGAGCATCGATTTTACAAGTCTTCGAAGAGTATACGAGAGAAAGATAAAACTTTTTCTCTCAGAACTGTGCGAAAACTTGTATTCCGGCTCAAAACAACGGGATACATTGTTTTTAGATCGAAACTAGCAAGATTCACGAGCATCGATTTTGCAAGTCCTCGAGAAGAGTACACGAGAGAACGGTGTAAACTTTTTCTCTCAGAACTGTGCGAAAACTTGTATTCCGGCTCAAAACAACGGGATACATCGTTTTAGATCGAAACTAGCAAGATTCACGAGCATCGATTTTACAAGACCTCGAAGAGTACACGAGAGAACGGTGTAAACTTTTTCTCTCAGAACTGTGCGAAAACTGGTATTCCGGCTCAAAACAACGGGATTCATCGTTTTCGATCAAAAACTAGCAAGATTCACGAGCATCGATTTTACAAGTCTTCGAAGAGTATACGAGAGAAAGATAAAACTTTTTCTCTCAGAACTGTGCGAAAACTTGTATTCCGGCTCAAAACAACGGGATACATTGTTTTAGATCGAAACTAGCAAGATTCACGAGCATCGATTTTGCAAGTCCTCGAAGAGTACACGAGAGAACGGTGTAAACTTTTTCTCTCAGAACTGTGCGAAAACTTGTATTCCGGCTCAAAACAACGGGATACATCGTTTTAGATCGAAACTAGCAAGATTCACGAGCATCGATTTTACAAGTCTTCGAAGAGTATACGAGAGAAAGATAAAACTTTTTCTCTCAGAACTGTGCGAAAACTTGTATTCCGGCTCAAAACAACGGGATACATCGTTTTAGATGGAAACTAGCAAGATTCACGAGCATCGATTTTACAAGTCTTCGAAGAGTATACGAGAGAAAGATAAAACTTTTTCTCTCAGAACTGTGCGAAAACTTGTATTCCGGCTCAAAACAACGGGATACATCGTTTTAGATCGAAACTAGCAAGATTCACGAGCATCGATTTTACAAGTCCTCGAAGAGTACACGAGAGAACGGTGTAAAGCTTTTTCTCTCAGAACTGTGCGAAAACTTGTATTCCGGCTCAAAACAACGGGATACATCGTTTTAGATCGAAACTAGCAAGATTCACGAGCATCGATTTTTACAAGTCTTCGAAGAGTATACGAGAGAAAGATAAAACTTTTTCTCTCAGAACTGTGCGAAAACTTGTATTCCGGCCTCAAAACAACGGGATACATCGTTTTAGATAGAAACTAGCAAGATTCACGAGCATCGATATTACAAGTCTTCGAAGAGTATACGAAAGAAAGGTGTAAACTTTTTCTCTCAGAACTGCGCGAAAACTTGTATTCCGGCTCAAAACAACGGGATACATCATTTTAGTTCGAAAGTAGCGAGATTTACGCACTTCAATTTTACAAGTCGTGGAAGAGTAGACGAGAGAGAGCTGAAAAATTTTCTCTCAGAACTGCGCGAAGACTTGTATTCCGGCTAAAAAAACCGGGATACATCGTTTTAGATCGAAACTAGCAAGATTCACGAGCATCAATTTTACCAATCGTCGAAGAGAAGACGATAGAAAGGTGTAAACCTTTTCTCTCAGAACTGCGCGAAAACTTGTATTCCGGCTCAAAACAACGGGATACATCGTTTTAGATCGAACTAGCAAGATTCACGAGCGTCGATTTTACAAGTTTTCGAAGAGTATACGAGAGAAAGGTGTAAACGTTTTCTCTCAGAACTGCGCGAAAACTTGTATTCCGGCTCAAACAACGGGATACATCATTTTAGTTCGAAAGTAGCGTGATTTACGCACTTCAATTTTACAAGTCGTGGAAGAGTAGACGAGAGAGAGCTGAAAACGTTTTCTCTCAGCACTGTGCCAAAACTTGTATTCCAGCTCAAAACAACGGGATACATCGTTTAGGTCCAAACTAGCAAGATTCACGAGCATCGATTTTACAAATCGTCGAAGAGTACACGAGAGAACGGTGTAAACTTTTTCTCTCAGAACTGTGCGAAAACTTGTATTCCGGCTCAAAACAACGGGATACATCGTTTTAGATCGAAACTAGCAAGATTCACGAGCATCGATTTTACAAGTCTTCGAAGAGTATACGAGAGAAATATAAAACTTTTTCTCTCAGAACTATGCAAAAACTTTGTATTCCGGCTCAAAACAACGGGGATACATCGTTTTAGATCGAAACTAGCAAGATTCACGAGCATCGATTTTACAAGTCCTCGAAGAGTACACGAGAGAACGGTGTAAACTTTTTCTCTCAGAACTGTGCGAAAACTTGTATTCCGGCTCAAAACAACGGGATACATCGTTTTAGATCGAAACTAGCAAGATTCACGAGCATCAATTTTACAAGTCTTCGAAGAGTATACGAGAGAAAGATAAAACTTTTTCTCTCAGAACTGTGCGAAAACTTGTATTCCGGCTCAAAACAACGGGATACATCGTTTTAGATCGAAACTAGCAAGATTCACGAGCATCGATTTTACAAGTCTTCGAAGAGTATACGAGAGAAAGATAAAACTTTTTCTCTCAGAACTGTGCGAAAACTTGTATTCCGGCTCAAAACAACGGGATACATCGTTTTAGATCGAAAAGCAAGATTCACGAGCATCGATTTTACAAGTCCTCGAAGAGTACACGAGAGAACGGTGTAAACTTTTTCTCTCAGAACTGTGCGAAAACTTGTATTCCGGCTCAAAACAACGGGGACATCGTTTTAGATCGAAACTAGCAAGATTCACGAGCATCGATTTTACAAGTCTTCGAAGAGTATACGAGAGAAAGATAAAACTTTTTCTCTCAGAACTGTGCGAAAACTTGTATTCCGGCTCAAAACAACGGGATACATCGTTTTAGATCGGAAACTAGCAAGATTCACGAGCATCGATTTTACAAGGCCTCGAAGAGTACACGAGAGAACGGTGTAAACTTTTTCTCTCAGAACTGTGCGAAAACTTGTATTCCGGCTCAAAACAACGGGATACATCGTTTTAGATCGAAACTAGCAAGATTCACGAGCATCGATTTTACAAGTCTTCGAAGAGCATACGAGAGAAAGATAAACTTTTTCTCTCAGAACTGTGCGAAAACTTGTATTCCGGCTCAAAACAACGGGATACATCGTTCTTAGATCGAAACTAGCAAGATTCACGAGCATCGATTTTACAAGTCTTCGAAGAGTATACGAGAGAAAGATAAAACTTTTTCTCTCAGAACTGTGCGAAAACTTGTATTCCGGCTCAAAACGACGGGATACATCGTTTTAGATCGAAACTAGCAAGATTCACGAGCATCGACTTTACAAGGCCTCGAAGAGTACACGGGAGAACGGTGTAAACTTTTTCTCTCAGAACTGTGCGAAACTGTATTCCGGCTCAAAACAACGGGATACATCGTTTTAGATCGAAACTAGCAAGATTCACGAGCATCGATTTTACAAGTCTTCGAAGAGTATACAAGAGAAAGATAAAACTTTTTCTCTCAGAACCTGTGCGAAAACTTGTATTCCGGTTCAAAACAACGGTGATACATCGTTTTTAGATCGAAACTAGCAAGATTCACGAGCATCGATTTTACAAGTCCTCGAAGAGTACACGAGAGAACGGTGTAAACTTTTTCTCTCAGAACTGTGCGAAAACTTGTATTCCGGCTCAAAACAACGGGATACATCGTTTTAGATCGAAACTAGCAAGATTCACGAGGCATCGATTTTACAAGTCTTCGAAGAGTATACGAGAGAAATATAAAACTTTTTTCTCTCAGAACTGTGCGAAAACTTGTATTCCGGCTCAAAAACAACGGGATACATCGTTTAGATCGAAACTAGCAAGATTCACGAGCATCGATTTTACAAGGCCTCGAAGAGTACACGATGAGAACGGTGTAAACTTTTTTCTCTCAGAACTGTGCGAAAACTTGTATTCCGGGCTCAAAACACGGGATAACATCGTTTTAGATCGAAACTAGCAAGATTCACGAGCATCGATTTTACAAGTCTTCGAAGAGTATACGAGAGAAAGATAAAACTTTTTCTCTCAGAACTGTGGCGAAAACTTGTATTCCGGCTCAAAACAACGGGATACATCGTTTTAGATCGAAACTAGCAAGATTCACGAGCATCGATTTTACAAGACCTCGAAGAGTACACGAGAGAACGGTGTAAACTTTTTCTCTCAGAACTGTGCGAAACTGGTATTCCGGCTCAAACAACGGGATTCATCGTTTTCGATCAAAACTAGCAAGATTCACGAGCATCGAATTTTACAAGTCTTCGGAAGAGTATACGAGAGAAAGATAAAACTTTTTCTCTCAGAACTGTGCGGAAAACTTGTATTCCGGTTCAAAACAACGGGATACATTGTTTTAGATCGAAACTAGCAAGATTCACGAGCATCGATTTTGCAAAGTCCTCGAAGAGTACACGAGAGAACGGTGTAAACTTTTTCTCTCAGAACTGTGCGAAAACTTGTTATTCCGGCTCAAAACAACGGGATACATCGTTTTAGATCGAAACTAGCAAGATTCACGAGCATCGATTTTACAAGTCTTCGAAGAGTATACGAGAGAAAGATAAAACTTTTTCTCTCAGAACTGTGCGAAAACTTGTATTCCGGCTCAAAACAACGGGATACATCATTTTAGTTCGAAAGTAGCGTGATTTACGCACTTCAATTTTACAAGTCGTGGAAGAGTAGACGAGAGAGAGCTGAGAACGTTTTCTCTCAGCACTGTGCCAAAACTTGTATTCAGCTCAAAACAACGGATACATCGTTTTAGGTCCAAACTAGCAAGATTCACGAGCATCGATTTTACAAATCGTCGAAGAGTACACTGAGAGAACGGTAGTAAACTTTTTCTCTCAGAACTGTGCGAAAACTTGTATTCCGGCTCAAAACAACGGGATAACATCGTTTTAGATCGAAACTAGCAAGATTCACGAGCATCGATTTTACAAGTCTTCGAAGAGTATACGAGAGAAAGATAAAACTTTTTCTCTCAGAACTGTGCGAAAACTTGTATTCCGGCTCAAAACAACGGGATACATCGTTTTTAGATCGAAACTAGCAAGATTCACGAGCATCGACTTTACAAGGCCTCGAAGAGTACGACGAGAGAACGGTTTGTAAACTTTTTCTCTCAGAACTGTGCGAAAACTTGTATTCCGGCTCAAAACAACGGGATACATCGTTTTAGATCGAAACTAGCAAGATTCACGAGCATCGATTTTACAAGTCTTCGAAGAGTATACAAGAGAAAGATAAAACTTTTTCTCTCAGAACTGTGCGAAAACTTGTATTCCGGCTCAAAACAACGGGATACATCGTTTTAGATCGAAACTAGCAAGATTCACGAGCTTCGATTTTACAAGTCTTCGAAGAGTATACGAGAGAAAGATAAAACTTTTTCTCTCAGAACTGTGCGAAAACTTGTATTCCGGCTCAAAACAACGGGATACATCGTTTTAGATCGAAACTAGCAAGATTCACGAGCATCGATTTTACAAGGCCTCGAAGAGTACACGAGAGAACGGTGTAAACTTTTTCTCTCAGAACTGTGCGAAAACTTGTATTCCGGCTCAAAACAACGGGATACATCGTTTTAGATCGAAACTAGCAAGATTCACGAGCATCGATTTTACAAGTCTTCGAAGAGTATACGAGAGAAAGATAAAACTTTTTCTCTCAGAACTGTGCGAAAACTTGTATTCCGGCTCAAAACAACGGGATACATCGTTTTAGATCGAAACTAGCAAGATTCACGAGCATCGATTTTACAAGACCTCGAAGAGTACACGAGAGAACGGTGTAAACTTTTTCTCTCAGAACTGTGCGAAAACTGGTATTCCGGCTCAAAACAACGGGATTCATCGTTTTCGATCAAAACTAGCAAGATTCACGAGCATCGATTTTACAAGTCTTCGAAGAGTATACGAGAGAAAGATAAAACTTTTTCTCTCAGAACTGTGCGAAAACTTGTATTCCGGCTCAAAACAACGGGATACATTGTTTTAGATCGAAACTAGCAAGATTCACGAGCATCGATTTTGCAAGTCCTCGAAGAGTACACGAGAGAACGGTGTAAACTTTTTCTCTCAGAACTGTGCGAAAACTTGTATTCCGGCTCAAAACAACGGGATACATCGTTTTAGATCGAAACTAGCAAGATTCACGAGCATCGATTTTACAAGTCTTCGAAGAGTATACGAGAGAAAGATAAAACTTTTTCTCTCAGAACTGTGCGAAAACTTGTATTCCGGCTCAAAACAACGGGATACATCGTTTTAGATGGAAACTAGCAAGATTCACGAGCATCGATTTTACAAGTCTTCGAAGAGTATACGAGAGAAAGATAAAACTTTTTCTCTCAGAACTGTGCGAAAATTTGTATTCCGGCTCAAAACAACGGGATACATCGTTTTAGATCGAAACTAGCAAGATTCACGAGCATCGATTTTACAAGTCCTCGAAGAGTACACGAGAGAACGGTGTAAACTTTTTCTCTCAGAACTGTGCGAAAACTTGTATTCCGGCTCAAAACAACGGGATACATCGTTTTAGATCGAAACTAGCAAGATTCACGAGCATCGATTTTACAAGTCTTCGAAGAGTATACGAGAGAAAGATAAAACTTTTTCTCTCAGAACTGTGCGAAAACTTGTATTCCGGCTCAAAACAACGGGATACATCGTTTTAGATAGAAACTAGCAAGATTCACGAGCATCGATATTACAAGTCTTCGAAGAGTATACGAAAGAAAGGTGTAAACTTTTTCTCTCAGAACTGCGCGAAAACTTGTATTCCGGCTCAAAACAACGGGATACATCATTTTAGTTCGAAAGTAGCGAGATTTACGCACTTCAATTTTACAAGTCGTGGAAGAGTAGACGAGAGAGAGCTGAAAAATTTTCTCTCAGAACTGCGCGAAGACTTGTATTCCGGCTAAAAAAACCGGGATACATCGTTTTAGATCGAAACTAGCAAGATTCACGAGCATCAATTTTACCAATCGTCGAAGAGTACACGAGAGAAAGGTGTAAACTTTTTCTCTCAGAACTGCGCGAAAACATGTATACCGGCTCAAAAATACGGGATACATCGTTTTAGATCGAAACTAGCAAGATTCACGAGCATCGATTTCACAAGTCCTCGAAGAGAAGACGATAGAAAGGTGTAAACCTTTTCTCTCAGAACTGCGCGAAAACTTGTATTCCGGCTCAAAACAACGGGATACATCGTTTTAGATCGAAACTAGCAAGATTCACGAGCGTCGATTTTACAAGTTTTCGAAGAGTATACGAGAGAAAGGTGTAAACGTTTTCTCTCAGAACTGCGCGAAAACTTGTATTCCGGCTCAAAACAACGGGATACATCATTTTAGTTCGAAAGTAGCGTGATTTACGCACTTCAATTTTACAAGTCGTGGAAGAGTAGACGAGAGAGAGCTGAAAACGTTTTCTCTCAGCACTGTGCCAAAACTTGTATTCCAGCTCAAAACAACGGGATACATCGTTTTAGGTCCAAACTAGCAAGATTCACGAGCATCGATTTTACAAATCGTCGAAGAGTACACGAGAGAACGGTGTAAACTTTTTCTCTCAGAACTGTGCGAAAACTTGTATTCCGGCTCAAAACAACGGGATACATCGTTTTAGATCGAAACTAGCAAGATTCACGAGCATCGATTTTACAAGTCTTCGAAGAGTATACGAGAGAAATATAAAACTTTTTCTCTCAGAACTATGCAAAAACTTGTATTCCGGCTCAAAACAACGGGATACATCGTTTTAGATCGAAACTAGCAAGATTCACGAGCATCGATTTTACAAGTCCTCGAAGAGTACACGAGAGAACGGTGTAAACTTTTTCTCTCAGAACTGTGCGAAAACTTGTATTCCGGCTCAAAACAACGGGATACATCGTTTTAGATCGAAACTAGCAAGATTCACGAGCATCAATTTTACAAGTCTTCGAAGAGTATACGAGAGAAAGATAAAACTTTTTCTCTCAGAACTGTGCGAAAACTTGTATTCCGGCTCAAAACAACGGGATACATCGTTTTAGATCGAAACTAGCAAGATTCACGAGCATCGATTTTACAAGTCTTCGAAGAGTATACGAGAGAAAGATAAAACTTTTTCTCTCAGAACTGTGCGAAAACTTGTATTCCGGCTCAAAACAACCGGGATACATCGTTTTAGATCGAAACTAGCAAGATTCACGAGCATCGATTTTACAAGTCCTCGAAGAGTACACGAGAGAACGGTGTAAACTTTTTCTCTCAGAACTGTGCGAAAACTTGTATTCCGGCTCAAAACAACGGGGACATCGTTTTAGATCGAAACTAGCAAGATTCACGAGCATCGATTTTACAAGTCTTCGAAGAGTATACGAGAGAAAGATAAAACTTTTTCTCTCAGAACTGTGCGAAAACTTGTATTCCGGCTCAAAACAACGGGATACATCGTTTTAGATCGAAACTAGCAAGATTCACGAGCATCGATTTTACAAGGCCTCGAAGAGTACACGAGAGAACGGTGTAAACTTTTTCTCTCAGAACTGTGCGAAAACTTGTATTCCGGCTCAAAACAACGGGATACATCGTTTTAGATCGAAACTAGCAAGATTCACGAGCATCGATTTTACAAGTCTTCGAAGAGTATACGAGAGAAAGATAAAACTTTTTCTCTTAGAACTGTGCGAAAACTTGTATTCCGGCTCGAAAACAACGGGATACATCGTTTTAAATCGAAACTAGCAAGATTCACGAGCATCGATTTTACAAGTCTTCGAAGAGTATACGAGAGAAAGATAAAACTTTTTCTCTCAGAACTGTGCGAAAACTTGTATTCCGGCTCAAAACAACGGGATACATCGTTTTAGATCGAAACTAGCAAGATTCACGAGCATCGACTTTACAAGGCCTCGAAGAGTACACGAGAGAACGGTGTAAACTTTTTCTCTCAGAACTGTGCGAAAACTTGTATTCCGGCTCAAAACAACGGGATACATCGTTTTAGATCGAAACTAGCAAGATTCACGAGCATCGATTTTACAAGTCTTCGAAGAGTATACAAGAGAAAGATAAAACTTTTTCTCTCAGAACTGTGCGAAAACTTGTATTCCGGCGCAAAACAACGGGATACATCGTTTTAGATCGAAACTAGCAAGATTCACGAGCATCGATTTTACAAGGCCTCGAAGAGTACACGAGAGAACGGTGTAAACTTTTTCTCTCAGAACTGTGCGAAAATTTGTATTCCGGCTCAAAACAACGGGATACATCGTTTTAGATCGAAACTAGCAAGATTCACGAGCATCGATTTTACAAGTCTTCGAAGAGTATACGAGAGAAAGATAAAACTTTTTCTCTCAGAACTGTGCGAAAACTTGTATTCCGGCTCAAAACAACGGGATACATCGTTTTAGATCGAAACTAGCAAGATTCACGAGCATCGATTTTACAAGACCTCGAAGAGTACACGAGAGAACGGTGTAAACTTTTTCTCTCAGAACTGTGCGAAAACTGGTATTCCGGCTCAAAACAACGGGATTCATCGTTTTCGATCAAAACTAGCAAGATTCACGAGCATCGATTTTACAAGTCTTCGAAGAGTATACGAGAGAAAGATAAAACTTTTTCTCTCAGAACTGTGCGAAAACTTGTATTCCGGCTCAAAACAACGGGATACATTGTTTTAGATCGAAACTAGCAAGATTCACGAGCATCGATTTTGCAAGTCCTCGAAGAGTACACGAGAGAACGGTGTAAACTTTTTCTCTCAGAACTGTGCGAAAACTTGTATTCCGGCTCAAAACAACGGGATACATCGTTTTAGATCGAAACTAGCAAGATTCACGAGCATCGATTTTACAAGTCTTCGAAGAGTATACGAGAGAAAGATAAAACTTTTTCTCTCAGAACTGTGCGAAAACTTGTATTCCGGCTCAAAACAACGGGATACATCATTTTAGTTCGAAAGTAGCGTGATTTACGCACTTCAATTTTACAAGTCGTGGAAGAGTAGACGAGAGAGAGCTGAAAACGTTTTCTCTCAGCACTGTGCCAAAACTTGTATTCCAGCTCAAAACAACGGGATACATCGTTTTAGGTCCAAACTAGCAAGATTCACGAGCATCGATTTTACAAATCGTCGAAGAGTACACGAGAGAACGGTGTAAACTTTTTCCTCTCAGAACTGTGCGAAAACTTGTATTCCGGCTCAAAACAACGGGATACATCGTTTTAGATCGAAACTAGCAAGATTCACAGCATCGATTTTACAAGTCTTCGAAGAGTATACGAGAGAAATATAAAACTTTTTCTCTCAGAACTATGCAAAAACTTGTATTCCGGCTCAAAACAACGGGATACATCGTTTTAGATCGAAACTAGCAAGATTCACGAGCATCGATTTTACAAGTCCTCGAAGAGTACACGAGAGAACGGTGTAAACTTTTTCTCTCAGAACTGTGCGAAAACTTGTATTCCGGCTCAAAACAACGGGATACATCGTTTTAGATCGAAACTAGCAAGATTCACGAGCATCAATTTTACAAGTCTTCGAAGAGTATACGAGAGAACGGTGTAAACTTTTTCTCTCAGAACTGTGCGAAAACTTGTATTCCGGCTCAAAACAACGGGATACATCGTTTTAGATCGAAACTAGCAAGATTCACGAGCATCGATTTTACAAGTCTTCGAAGAGTATACGAGAGAAAGATAAAACTTTTTCTCTCAGAACTGTGCGAAAACTTGTATTCCGGCTCAAAACAACGGCATACATCGTTTTAGATCGAAACTAGCAAGATTCACGAGCATCGATTTTACAAGTCTTCGAAGAGTATACGAGAGAAAGATAAAACTTTTTCTCTCAGAACTGTGCGAAAACTTGTATTCCGGCTCAAAACAACGGGATACATCGTTTTAGATCGAAACTAGCAAGATTCACGAGCATCGACTTTACAAGGCCTCGAAGAGTACACGAGAGAACGGTGTAAACTTTTTCTCTCAGAACTGTGCGAAAACTTGTATTCCGGCTCAAAACAACGGGATACATCGTTTTAGATCGAAACTAGCAAGATTCACGAGCATCGATTTTACAAGTCTTCGAAGAGTATACAAGAGAAAGATAAAACTTTTTCTCTCAGAACTGTGCGAAAACTTGTATTCCGGCTCAAAACAACGGGATACATCGTTTTAGATCGAAACTAGCAAGATTCACGAGCATCGATTTTACAAGTCCTCGAAGAGTACACGAGAGAACGGTGTAAACTTTTTCTCTCAGAACTGTGCGAAAACTTGTATTCCGGCTCAAAACAACGGGATACATCGTTTTAGATCGAAACTAGCAAGATTCACGAGCATCGATTTTACAAGTCTTCGAAGAGTATACGAGAGAAAGATAAAACTTTTTCTCTCAGAACTGTGCGAAAACTTGTATTCCGGCTCAAAACAACGGGATACATCGTTTTAGATCGAAACTAGCAAGATTCACGAGCATCGATTTTACAAGGCCTCGAAGAGTACACGAGAGAACGGTGTAAACTTTTTCTCTCAGAACTGTGCGAAAACTTGTATTCCGGCTCAAAACAACGGGATACATCGTTTTAGATCGAAACTAGCAAGATTCACGAGCATCGATTTTACAAGTCTTCGAAGAGTATACGAGAGAAAGATAAAACTTTTTCTCTCAGAACTGTGCGAAAACTTGTATTCCGGCTCAAAACAACGGGATACATCGTTTTAGATCGAAACTAGCAAGATTCACGAGCATCGATTTTACAAGACCTCGAAGAGTACACGAGAGAACGGTGTAAACTTTTTCTCTCAGAACTGTGCGAAAACTGGTATTCCGGCTCAAAACAACGGGATTCATCGTTTTCGATCAAAACTAGCAAGATTCACGAGCATCGATTTTACAAGTCTTCGAAGAGTATACGAGAGAAAGATAAAACTTTTTCTCTCAGAACTGTGCGAAAACTTGTATTCCGGCTCAAAACAACGGGATACATTGTTTTAGATCGAAACTAGCAAGATTCACGAGCATCGATTTTGCAAGTCCTCGAAGAGTACACGAGAGAACGGTGTAAACTTTTTCTCTCAGAACTGTGCGAAAACTTGTATTCCGGCTCAAAACAACGGGATACATCGTTTTAGATCGAAACTAGCAAGATTCACGAGCATCGATTTTACAAGTCTTCGAAGAGTATACGAGAGAAAGATAAAACTTTTTCTCTCAGAACTGTGCGAAAACTTGTATTCCGGCTCAAAACAACGGGATACATCATTTTAGTTCGAAAGTAGCGTGATTTACGCACTTCAATTTTACAAGTCGTGGAAGAGTAGACGAGAGAGAGCTGAAAACGTTTTCTCTCAGCACTGTGCCAAAACTTGTATTCCAGCTCAAAACAACGGGATACATCGTTTTAGATCGAAACTAGCAAGATTCACGAGCATCGATTTTACAAGTCTTCGAAGAGTATACGAGAGAAATATAAAACTTTTTCTCTCAGAACTATGCAAAAACTTGTATTCCGGCTCAAAACAACGGGATACATCGTTTTAGATCGAAACTAGCAAGATTCACGAGCATCAATTTTACAAGTCTTCGAAGAGTATACGAGAGAAAGATAAAACTTTTTCTCTCAGAACTGTGCGAAAACTTGTATTCCGGCTCAAAACAACGGGATACATCGTTTTAGATCGAAACTAGCAAGATTCACGAGCATCGATTTTACAAGTCTTCGAAGAGTATACGAGAGAAAGATAAAACTTTTTCTCTCAGAACTGTGCGAAAACTTGTATTCCGGCTCAAAACAACGGAATACATCGTTTTAGATCGAAACTAGCAAGATTCACGAGCATCGATTTTACAAGTCCTCGAAGAGTACACGAGAGAACGGTGTAAACTTTTTCTCTCAGAACTGTGCGAAAACTTGTATTCCGGCTCAAAACAACGGGATACATCGTTTTAGATTGAAACTAGCAAGATTCACGAGCATCAATTTTACAAGTCTTCGAAGAGTATACGAGAGAAAGATAAAACTTTTTCTCTCAGAACTGTGCGAAAACTTGTATTCCGGCTCAAAACAACGGGATACATCGTTTTAGATCGAAACTAGCAAGATTCACGAGCATCGATTTTACAAGTCTTCGAAGAGTATACGAGAGAAAGATAAAACTTTTTCTCTCAGAACTGTGCGAAAACTTGTATTCCGGCTCAAAACAACGGAATACATCGTTTTAGATCGAAACTAGCAAGATTCACGAGCATCGATTTTACAAGTCCTCGAAGAGTACACGAGAGAACGGTGTAAACTTTTTCTCTCAGAACTGTGCGAAAACTGGTATTCCGGCTCAAAACAACGGGGACATCGTTTTAGATCGAAACTAGCAAGATTCACGAGCATCGATTTTACAAGTCTTCGAAGAGTATACGAGAGAAAGATAAAACTTTTTCTCTCAGAACTGTGCGAAAACTTGTATTCCGGCTCAAAACAACGGGATACATCGTTTTAAATCGAAACTAGCAAGATTCACGAGCATCGATTTTACAAGGCCTCGAAGAGTACACGAGAGAACGGTGTAAACTTTTTCTCTCAGAACTGTGCGAAAACTTGTATTCCGGCTCAAAACAACGGGATACATCGTTTTAGATCGAAACTAGCAAGATTCACGAGCATCGATTTTACAAGTCTTCGAAGAGTATACGAGAGAAAGATAAAACTTTTTCTCTCAGAACTGTGCGAAAACTTGTATTCCGGCTCAAAACAACGGGATACATCGTTTTAGATCGAAACTAGCAAGATTCACGAGCATCGATTTTACAAGTCTTCGAAGAGTATACGAGAGAAAGATAAAACTTTTTCTCTCAGAACTGTGCGAAAACTTGTATTCCGGCTCAAAACAACGGGATACATCGTTTTAGATCGAAACTAGCAAGATTCACGAGCATCGACTTTACAAGGCCTCGAAGAGTACACGAGAGAACGGTGTAAACTTTTTCTCTCAGAACTGTGCGAAAACTTGTATTCCGGCTCAAAACAACGGGATACATCGTTTTAGATCGAAACTAGCAAGATTCACGAGCATCGATTTTACAAGTCTTCGAAGAGTATACAAGAGAAAGATAAAACTTTTTCTCTCAGAACTGTGCGAAAACTTGTATTCCGGCTCAAACAACGGGATACATCGTTTTAGATCGAAACTAGCAAGATTCACGAGCTTCGATTTTACAAGTCTTCGAAGAGTATACGAGAGAAAGATAAAACTTTTTCTCTCAGAACTGTGCGAAAACTTGTATTCCGGCTCAAAACAACGGGATACATCGTTTTAGATCGAAACTAGCAAGATTCACGAGCATCGATTTTACAAGTCCTCGAAGAGTACACGAGAGAACGGTGTAAACTTTTTCTCTCAGAACTGTGCGAAAACTTGTATTCCGGCTCAAAACAACGGGATACATCGTTTTAGATCGAAACTAGCAAGATTCACGAGCATCGATTTTACAAGTCTTCGAAGAGTATACGAGAGAAAGATAAAACTTTTTCTCTCAGAACTGTGCGAAAACTTGTATTCCGGCTCAAAACAACGGGATACATTGTTTTAGATCGAAACTAGCAAGATTCACGAGCATCGATTTTACAAGGCCTCGAAGAGTACACGAGAGAACGGTGTAAACTTTTTCTCTCAGAACTGTGCGAAAACTTGTATTCCGGCTCAAAACAACGGGATACATCGTTTTAGATCGAAACTAGCAAGATTCACGAGCATCGATTTTACAAGTCTTCGAAGAGTATACGAGAGAAAGATAAAACTTTTTCTCTCAGAACTGTGCGAAAACTTGTATTCCGGCTCAAAACAACGGGATACATCGTTTTAGATCGAAACTAGCAAGATTCACGAGCATCGATTTTACAAGTCCTCGAAGAGTACACGAGAGAACGGTGTAAACTTTTTCTCTGAGAACTGTGCGAAAACTTGTATTCCGGCTCAAAACAACGGGGACATCGTTTTAGATCGAAACTAGCAAGATTCACGAGCATCGATTTTACAAGTCTTCGAAGAGTATACGAGAGAAAGATAAAACTTTTTCTCTCAGAACTGTGCGAAAACTTGTATTCCGGCTCAAAACAACGGGATACATCGTTTTAGATCGAAACTAGCAAGATTCACGAGCATCGATTTTACAAGGCCTCGAAGAGTACACGAGAGAACGGTGTAAACTTTTTCTCTCAGAACTGTGCGAAAACTTGTATTCCGGCTCAAAACAACGGGATACATCGTTTTAGATCGAAACTAGCAAGATTCACGAGCATCGATTTTACAAGTCTTCGAAGAGTATACGAGAGAAAGATAAAACTTTTTCTCTCAGAACTGTGCGAAAACTTGTATTCCGGCTCAAAACAACGGGATACATCGTTTTAGATCGAAACTAGCAAGATTCACGAGCATCGATTTTACAAGTCTTCGAAGAGTATACGAGAGAAAGATAAAACTTTTTCTCTCAGAACTGTGCGAAAACTTGTATTCCGGCTCAAAACAACGGGATACATCGTTTTAGATCGAAACTAGCAAGATTCACGAGCATCGACTTTACAAGGCCTCGAAGAGTACACGAGAGAACGGTGTAAACTTTTTCTCTCAGAACTGTGCGAAAACTTGTATTCCGGCTCAAAACAACGGGATACATCGTTTTAGATCGAAACTAGCAAGATTCACGAGCATCGATTTTACAAGTCTTCGAAGAGTATACAAGAGAAAGATAAAACTTTTTCTCTCAGAACTGTGCGAAAACTTGTATTCCGGCTCAAAACAACGGGATACATAGTTTTAGATCGAAACTAGCAAGATTCACGAGCTTCGATTTTACAAGTCTTCGAAGAGTATACGAGAGAAAGATAAAACTTTTTCTCTCAGAACTGTGCGAAAACTTGTATTCCGGCTCAAAACAACGGGATACATCGTTTTAGATCGAAACTAGCAAGATTCACGAGCATCGATTTTACAAGTCCTCGAAGAGTACACGAGAGAACGGTGTAAACTTTTTCTCTCAGAACTGTGCGAAAACTTGTATTCCGGCTCAAAACAACGGGATACATCGTTTTAGATCGAAACTAGCAAGATTCACGAGCATCGATTTTACAAGTCTTCGAATAGTATACGAGAGAAAGATAAAACTTTTTCTCTCAGAACTGTGCGAAAACTTGTATTCCGGCTCAAAACAACGGGATACATCGTTTTAGATCGAAACTAGCAAGATTCACGAGCATCGATTTTACAAGTCTTCGAAGAGTATACGAGAGAAAGATAAAACTTTTTCTCTCAGAACTGTGCGAAAACTTGTATTCCGGCTCAAAACAACGGGATACATCGTTTTAGATCGAAACTAGCAAGATTCACGAGCATCGATTTTACAAGACCTCGAAGAGTACACGAGAGAACGGTGTAAACTTTTTCTCTCAGAACTGTGCGAAAACTGGTATTCCGGCTCAAAACAACGGGATTCATCGTTTTCGATCAAAACTAGCAAGATTCACGAGCATCGATTTTACAAGTCTTCGAAGAGTATACGAGAGAAAGATAAAACTTTTTCTCTCAGAACTGTGCGAAAACTTGTATTCCGGCTCAAAACAACGGGATACATTGTTTTAGATCGAAACTAGCAAGATTCACGAGCATCGATTTTGCAAGTCCTCGAAGAGTACACGAGAGAACGGTGTAAACGTTTTCTCTCAGAACTGTGCGAAAACTTGTATTCCGGCTCAAAACAACGGGATACATCGTTTTAGATCGAAACTAGCAAGATTCACGAGCATCGATTTTACAAGTCTTCGAAGAGTATACGAGAGAAAGATAAAACTTTTTCTCTCAGAACTGTGCGAAAACTTGTATTCCGGCTCAAAACAACGGGATACATCGTTTTAGATGGAAACTAGCAAGATTCACGAGCATCGATTTTACAAGTCTTCGAAGAGTATACGAGAGAAAGATAAAACTTTTTCTCTCAGAACTGTGCGAAAACTTGTATTCCGGCTCAAAACAACGGGATACATCGTTTTAGATCGAAACTAGCAAGATTCACGAGCATCGATTTTACAATTCCTCGAAGAGTACACGAGAGAACGGTGTAAACTTTTTCTCTCAGAACTGTGCGAAAACTTGTATTCCGGCTCAAAACAACGGGATACATCGTTTTAGATCGAAACTAGCAAGATTCACGAGCATCGATTTTACAAGTCTTCGAAGAGTATACGAGAGAAAGATAAAACTTTTTCTCTCAGAACTGTGCGAAAACTTGTATTCCGGCTCAAAACAACGGGATACATCGTTTTAGATAGAAACTAGCAAGATTCACGAGCATCGATATTACAAGTCTTCGAAGAGTATACGAAAGAAAGGTGTAAACTTTTTCTCTCAGAACTGCGCGAAAACTTGTATTCCGGCTCAAAACAACGGGATACATCATTTTAGTTCGAAAGTAGCGAGATTTACGCACTTCAATTTTACAAGTCGTGGAAGAGTAGACGAGAGAGAGCTGAAAAATTTTCTCTCAGAACTGCGCGAAGACTTGTATTCCGGCTAAAAAAACCGGGATACATCGTTTTAGATCGAAACTAGCAAGATTCACGAGCATCAATTTTACCAATCGTCGAAGAGTACACGAGAGAAAGGTGTAAACTTTTTCTCTCAGAACTGCGCGAAAACATGTATACCGGCTCAAAAATACGG
This sequence comes from Amblyomma americanum, assembly GCF_052857255.1. NCBI lineage: Eukaryota > Metazoa > Arthropoda > Arachnida > Ixodida > Ixodidae > Amblyomma > Amblyomma americanum. Next base: position 315,718 of record NW_027526557.1, on the reverse strand, counting down.
GATACATCGTTTTAGATCGAAACTAGCAAGATTCACGAGCATCGATTTCACAAGTCCTCGAAGAGAAGACGATAGAAAGGTGTAAACCTTTTCTCTCAGAACTGCGCGAAAACTTGTATTCCGGCTCAAAACAACGGGATACATCGTTTTAGATCGAAACTAGCAAGATTCACGAGCGTCGATTTTACAAGTTTTCGAAGAGTATACGAGAGAAAGGTGTAAACGTTTTCTCTCAGAACTGCGCGAAAACTTGTATTCCGGCTCAAAACAACGGGATACATCATTTTAGTTCGAAAGTAGCGTGATTTACGCACTTCAATTTTACAAGTCGTGGAAGAGTAGACGAGAGAGAGCTGAAAACGTTTTCTCTCAGCACTGTGCCAAAACTTGTATTCCAGCTCAAAACAACGGGATACATCGTTTTAGGTCCAAACTAGCAAGATTCACGAGCATCGATTTTACAAATCGTCGAAGAGTACACGAGAGAACGGTGTAAACTTTTTCTCTCAGAACTGTGCGAAAACTTGTATTCCGGCTCAAAACAACGGGATACATCGTTTTAGATCGAAACTAGCAAGATTCACGAGCATCGATTTTACAAGTCTTCGAAGAGTAACGAGAGAAATATAAAACTTTTTCTCTCAGAACTATGCAAAAACTTGTATTCCGGCTCAAAACAACGGGATACATCGTTTTAGATCGAAACTAGCAAGATTCACGAGCATCGATTTTACAAGTCCTCGAAGAGTACACGAGAGAACGGTGTGAACTTTTTCTCTCAGAACTGTGCGAAAACTTGTATTCCGGCTCAAAACAACGGGATACATCGTTTTAGATCGAAACTAGCAAGATTCACGAGCATCAATTTTACAAGTCTTCGAAGAGTATACGAGAGAAAGATAAAACTTTTTCTCTCAGAACTGTGCGAAAACTTGTATTCCGGCTCAAAACAACGGGATACATCGTTTTAGATCGAAACTAGCAAGATTCACGAGCATCGATTTTACAAGTCTTCGAAGAGTATACGAGAGAAAGATAAAACTTTTTCTCTCAGAACTGTGCGAAAACTTGTATTCCGGCTCAAAACAACGGGATACATCGTTTTAGATCGAAACTAGCCAGATTCACGAGCATCGATTTTACAAGTCCTCGAAGAGTACACGAGAGAACGGTGTAAACTTTTTCTCTCAGAACTGTGCGAAAACTTGTATTCCGGCTCAAAACAACGGGGACATCGTTTTAGATCGAAACTAGCAAGATTCACGAGCATCGATTTTACAAGTCTTCGAAGAGTATACGAGAGAAAGATAAAACTTTTTCTCTCAGAACTGTGCGAAAACTTGTATTCCGGCTCAAAACAACGGGATACATCGTTTTAGATCGAAACTAGCAAGATTCACGAGCATCGATTTTACAAGGCCTCGAAGAGTACACGAGAGAACGGTGTAAACTTTTTCTCTCAGAACTGTGCGAAAACTTGTATTCCGGCTCAAAACAACGGGATACATCGTTTTAGATCGAAACTAGCAAGATTCACGAGCATCGATTTTACAAGTCTTCGAAGAGTATACGAGAGAAAGATAAAACTTTTTCTCTCAGAACTGTGCGAAAACTTGTATTCCGGCTCAAAACAACGGGATACATCGTTTTAGATCGAAACTAGCAAGATTCACGAGCATCGATTTTACAAGTCTTCGAAGAGTATACGAGAGAAAGATAAAGCTTTTTCTCTCATAACTGTGCGAAAACTTGTATTCCGGCTCAAAACAACGGGATACATCGTTTTAGATCGAAACTAGCAAGATTCACGAGCATCGATTTTACAAGTCCTCGAAGAGTACACGAGAGAACGGTGTAAACTTTTTCTCTCACAACTGTGCGAAAACTTGTATTCCGGCTCAAAACAACGGGATACATCGTTTTAGATCGAAACTAGCAAGATTCACGAGCATCGATTTTACAAGTCTTCGAAGAGTATACGAGAGAAAGATGAAACTTTTTCTCTCAGAACTGTGCGAAAACTTCTATTCCGGCTCAAAACAACGGGATACATCGTTTTAGATCGAAACTAGCAAGATTCACGAGCATCGATTTTACAAGTCTTCGAAGAGTATACGAGCGAAAGATAAAACTTTTTCTCTCAGAACTGTGCGAAAACTTGTATTCCGGCTCTAAACAACGGGATACATCGTTTTAGATCGAAACTAGCAAGATTCACGAGCATCGATTTTACAAGTCCTCGAAGAGTACACGAGAGAACGGTGTAAACTTTTTCTCTCAGAACTGTGCGAAAACTTGTATTCCGGCTCAAAACAACGGGATATATCGTTTTAGATCGAAACTAGCAAGATTCACGAGCATCGATTTTACAAGTCTTCGAAGAGTATACGAGAGAAAGATAAACTTTTTCTCTCAGAACTGTGCCAAAACTTGTATTCCAGCTCAAAACAACGGGATACATCGTTTTAGGTCCAAACTAGCAAGATTCACGAGCATCGATTTTACAAATCGTCGAAGAGTACACGAGAGAACGGTGTAAACTTTTTCTCTCAGAACTGTGCGAAAACTTGTATTCCGGCTCAAAACAACGGGATACATCGTTTTAGATCGAAACTAGCAAGATTCACGAGCATCGATTTTACAAGTCTTCGAAGAGTATACGAGAGAAATATAAAACTTTTTCTCTCAGAACTATGCAAAAACTTGTATTCCGGCTCAAAACAACGGGATACATCGTTTTAGATCGAAACTAGCAAGATTCACGAGCATCGATTTTACAAGTCCTCGAAGAGTACACGAGAGAACGGTGTAAACTTTTTCTCTCAGAACTGTGCGAAAACTTGTATTCCGGCTCAAAACAACGGGATACATCGTTTTAGATCGAAACTAGCAAGATTCACGAGCATCAATTTTACAAGTCTTCGAAGAGTATACGAGAGAAAGATAAAACTTTTTCTCTCAGAACTGTGCGAAAACTTGTATTCCGGCTCAAAACAACGGGATACATCGTTTTAGATCGAAACTAGCAAGATTCACGAGCATCGATTTTACAAGTCTTCGAAGAGTATACGAGAGAAAGATAAAACTTTTTCTCTCAGAACTGTGCGAAAACTTGTATTCCGGCTCAAAACAACGGGATACATCGTTTTAGATCGAAACTAGCAAGATTCACGAGCATCAATTTTACAAGTCCTCGAAGAGTACACGAGAGAACGGTGTAAACTTTTTCTCTCAGAACTGTGCGAAAACTTGTATTCCGGCTCAAAACAACGGGGACATCGTTTTAGATCGAAACTAGCAAGATTCACGAGCATCGATTTTACAAGTCTTCGAAGAGTATACGAGAGAAAGATAAAACGTTTTCTCTCAGAACTGTGCGAAAACTTGTATTCCGGCTCAAAACAACGGGATACATCGTTTTAGATCGAAACTAGCAAGATTCACGAGCATCGATTTTACAAGGCCTCGAAGAGTACACGAGAGAACGGTGTAAACTTTTTCTCTCACAACTGTGCGAAAACTTGTATTCCGGCTCAAAACAACGGGATACATCGTTTTAGATCGAAACTAGCAAGATTCACGAGCATCGATTTTACAAGTCTTCGAAGAGTATACGAGAGAAAGATGAAACTTTTTCTCTCAGAACTGTGCGAAAACTTGTATTCCGGCTCAAAACAACGGGATACATCGTTTTAGGTCGAAACTAGCAAGATTCACGAGCATCGATTTTACAAGTCTTCGAAGAGTATACGAGCGAATGATAAAACTTTTTCTCTCAGAACTGTGCGAAAACTTGTATTCCGGCTCTAAACAACGGGATACATCGTTTTAGATCGAAACTAGCAAGATTCACGAGCATCGATTTTACAAGTCCTCGAAGAGTACACGAGAGAACGGTGTAAACTTTTTCTCTCAGAACTGTGCGAAAACTTGTATTCCGGCTCAAAACAACGGGATATATCGTTTTAGATCGAAACTAGCAAGATTCACGAGCATCGATTTTACAAGTCTTCGAAGAGTATACGAGAGAAAGATAAAACTTTTTCTCTCAGAACTGTGCGAAAACTTGTATTCCGGCTCAAAACAACGGGATACATCGTTTTAGATCGAAACTAGCAAGATTCACGAGCATCAATTTTACAAGACCTCGAAGAGTACACGAGAGAACGGTGTAAACTTTTTCTCTCAGAACTGTGCGAAAACTTGTATTCCGGCTCAAAACAACGGCATATAGCGTTTTAGATCGAAACTAGCAAGATTCACGAGCATCGATTTTACAAGTCTTCGAAGAGTATACGAGAGAAAGATAAAACTTTTTCTCTCAAAACTGTGCGAAAACTTGTATTCCGGCTCAAAACAACGGGATACATCATTTTAGTTCGAAACTAGCAAGATTCACGAGCATCGATTTTACAAGTCGTCGAAGAGTAGACGAGAGAATGGTGCAAACTTTTTCTCTCAGAACTGTGCGAAAACTTGTATTCCGGCTCAAAACAACGGGATACATCGTTTTAGGTCAAAACTAGCAAGATTCACGAGCATCGATTTTACAAGTCTTCGAAGAGTATACGAGAGAAAGATTAAACTTTTTCTCTCAGAACTGTGCGAAAACTTGTATTCCGGCTCAGAACAACGGGATACATCGTTTTAGATCGAAACTAGCAACATTCACGAGCATCGATTTTACAAGTCCTCGAAGAGTACACGAGAGAACGGTGTAAACTTTTTCTCTCAGAACTGTGCGAAACATTGTATTCCGGCTCCAAACAACGGGATACATCGTTTTAGGTCGAAACTAGCAAGATTCACGAGCATCGATTTTACAAGTCTTCGAAGAGTATACGAGAGAAAGATTAAACTTTTTCTCCCAGAACTGTGCGAAAACTTGTATTCCGGCTCAAAACAACGGGATACATCGTTTTAGATCGAAACTAGCAAGATTCACGAGCATCGATTTTACAAGTCCTCGAAGAGTACACGAGAGAACGGTGTAAACTTTTTCTCTCAGAACTGTGCGAAAACTTGTATTCCGGCTCAAAACAACGGGATACATCGTTTTAGATCGAAACTAGCAAGATTCACGAGCATCGATTTTACAAGTCTTCGAAGAGTATACGAGAGAAAGATAAAACTTTTTCTCTCAAAACTGTGCGAAAACTTGTATTCCGGCTCAAAACAACGGGATACATCATTTTAGATCGAAACTAGCAAGATTCACGAGCATCGATTTTACAAGTCTTCGAAGAGTATACGAGAGAAAGATAAAACTTTTTCTCTCAGAACTGTGCGAAAACTTGTATTCCGGCTCAAAACAACGGGATACATCGTTTTAGATCGAAACTAGCAAGATTCACGAGCATCGATTTTACAAGTCCTCGAAGAGTACACGAGAGAACGGTGTAAACTTTTTCTCTCAGAACTGTGCGAAAACTTGTATTCCGGCTCAAAACAACGGGATATATCGTTTTAGATCGAAACTAGCAAGATTCACGAGCATCGATTTTACAAGACTTCGAAGAGTATACGAGAGAAAGATAAAACTTTTTCTCTCAGAACTGTGCGAAAACTTGTATTCCGGCTCAAAACAACGGGATACATCGTTTTAGATCGAAACTAGCAAGATTCACGAGCATCAATTTTACAAGACCTCGAAGAGTACACGAGAGAACGGTGTAAACTTTTTCTCTCAGAACTGTGCGAAAACTTGTATTCCGGCTCAAAACAACGGGATATATCGTTTTAGATCGAAACTAGCAAGATTCACGAGCATCGATTTTACAAGTCTTCGAAGAGTATACGAGAGAAAGATAAAACTTTTTCTCTCAGAACTGTGCGAAAACTTGTATTCCGGCTCAAAACAACGGGATACATCGTTTTAGATCGAAACTAGCAAGATTCACGAGCATCAATTTTACAAGACCTCGAAGAGTACACGAGAGAACGGTGTAAACTTTTTCTCTCAGAACTGTGCGAAAACTTGTATTCCGGCTCAAAACAACGGGATACATCGTTTTAGATCGAAACTAGCAAGATTCACGAGCATCGATTTTACAAGTCTTCGAAGAGTATACGAGAGAAAGATAAAACTTTTTCTCTCAAAACTGTGCGAAAACTTGTATTCCGGCTCAAAACAACGGGATACATCATTTTAGTTCGAAACTAGCAAGATTCACGAGCATCGATTTTACAAGTCGTCGAAGAGTAGACGAGAGAATGGTGCAAACTTTTTCTCTCAGAACTGTGCGAAAACTTGTATTCCGGCTCAAAACAACGGGATACATCGTTTTAGGTCGAAACTAGCAAGATTCACGAGCATCGATTTTACAAGTCTTCGAAAAGTATACGAGAGAAAGATTAAACTTTTTCTCTCAGAACTGTGCGAAAACTTGTATTCCGGCTCAGAACAACGGGATACATCGTTTTAGATCGAAACTAGCAACATTCACGAGCATCGATTTTACAAGTCCTCGAAGAGTACACGAGAGAACGGTGTAAACTTTTTCTCTCAGAACTGTGCGAAACCATGTATTCCGGCTCAAAACAACGGGATACATCGTTTTAGGTCGAAACTAGCAAGATTCACGAGCATCGATTTTACAAGTCTTCGAAGAGTATACGAGAGAAAGATTAAACTTTTTCTCTCAGAACTGTGCGAAAACTTGTATTCCGGCTCAAAACAACGGGATACATCGTTTTAGATCGAAACTAGCAAGATTCACGAGCATCGATTTTACAAGTCCTCGAAGAGTACACGAGAGAACGGTGTAAACTTTTTCTCTCAGAACTGTGCGAAAACTTGTATTCCGGCTCAAAACAACGGGATACATCGTTTTAGATCGAAACTAGCAAGATTCACGAGCATCGATTTTACAAGTCTTCGAAGAGTATACGAGAGAAAGATAAAACTTTTTCTCTCAAAACTGTGCGAAAACTGGTATTCCGGCTCAAAACAACGGGATACATCATTTTAGATCGAAACTAGCAAGATTCACGAGCATCGATTTTACAAGTCTTCGAAGAGTATACGAGAGAAAGATAAAACTTTTTCTCTCAGAACTGTGCGAAAACTTGTATTCCGGCTCAAAACAACGGGATACATCGTTTTAGATCGAAACTAGCAAGATTCACGAGCATCGATTTTACAAGTCCTCGAAGAGTACACGAGAGAACGGTGTAAACTTTTTCTCTCAGAACTGTGCGAAAACTTGTATTCCGGCTCAAAACAACGGGATATATCGTTTTAGATCGAAACTAGCAAGATTCACGAGCATCGATTTTACAAGACTTCGAAGAGTATACGAGAGAAAGATAAAACTTTTTCTCTCAGAACTGTGCGAAAACTTGTATTCCGGCTCAAAACAACGGGATACATCGTTTTAGATCGAAACTAGCAAGATTCACGAGCATCAATTTTACAAGACCTCGAAGAGTACACGAGAGAACGGTGTAAACTTTTTCTCTCAGAACTGTGCGAAAACTTGTATTCCGGCTCAAAACAACGGGATATATCGTTTTAGATCGAAACTAGCAAGATTCACGAGCATCGATTTTACAAGTCTTCGAAGAGTATACGAGAGAAAGATAAAACTTTTTCTCTCAGAACTGTGCGAAAACTTGTATTCCGGCTCAAAACAACGGGATACATCGTTTTAGATCGAAACTAGCAAGATTCACGAGCATCAATTTTACAAGACCTCGAAGAGTACACGAGAGAACGGTGTAAACTTTTTCTCTCAGAACTGTGCGAAAACTTGTATTCCGGCTCAAAACAACGGGATACATCGTTTTAGATCGAAACTAGCAAGATTCACGAGCATCGATTTTACAAGTCTTCGAAGAGTATACGAGAGAAAGATAAAACTTTTTCTCTCAAAACTGTGCGAAAACTTGTATTCCGGCTCAAAACAACGGGATACATCATTTTAGTTCGAAACTAGCAAGATTCACGAGCATCGATTTTACAAGTCGTCGAAGAGTAGACGAGAGAATGGTGCAAACTTTTTCTCTCAGAACTGTGCGAAAACTTGTATTCCGGCTCAAAACAACGGGATACATCGTTTTAGGTCGAAACTAGCAAGATTCACGAGCATCGATTTTACAAGTCTTCGAAGAGTATACGAGAGAAAGATTAAACTTTTTCTCTCAGAACTGTGCGAAAACTTGTATTCCGGCTCAGAACAACGGGATACATCGTTTTAGATCGAAACTAGCAACATTCACGAGCATCGATTTTACAAGTCCTCGAAGAGTACACGAGAGAACGGTGTAAACTTTTTCTCTCAGAACTGTGCGAAACCTTGTATTCCGGCTCAAAACAACGGGATACATCGTTTTAGGTCGAAACTAGCAAGATTCACGAGCATCGATTTTACAAGTCTTCGAAGAGTATACGAGAGAAAGATTAAACTTTTTCTCTCAGAACTGTGCGAAAACTTGTATTCCGGCTCAAAACAACGGGATACATCGTTTTAGATCGAAACTAGCAAGATTCACGAGCATCGATTTTACAAGTCCTCGAAGAGTACACGAGAGAACGGTGTAAACTTTTTCTCTCAGAACTGTGCGAAAACTTGTATTCCGGCTCAAAACAACGGGATACATCGTTTTAGATCGAAACTAGCAAGATTCACGAGCATCGATTTTACAAGTCTTCGAAGAGTATACGAGAGAAAGATAAAACTTTTTCTCTCAAAACTGTGCGAAAACTTGTATTCCGGCTCAAAACAACGGGATACATCATTTTAGATCGAAACTAGCAAGATTCACGAGCATCGATTTTACAAGTCTTCGAAGAGTATACGAGAGAAAGATAAAACTTTTTCTCTCAGAACTGTGCGAAAACTTGTATTCCGGCTCAAAACAACGGGATACATCGTTTTAGATCGAAACTAGCAAGATTCACGAGCATCGATTTTACAAGTCTTCGAAGAGTATACGAGAGAAAGATAAAACTTTTTCTCTCAGAACTGTGCGAAAACTTGTATTCCGGCTCAAAACAACGGGATACATCGTTTTAGATCGAAACTAGCAAGATTCACGAGCATCGATTTTACAAGTCCTCGAAGAGTACACGAGAGAACGGTGTAAACTTTTTCTCTCAGAACTGTGCGAAAACTTGTATTCCGGCTCAAAACAACGGGATACATCGTTTTAGATCGAAACTAGCAAGATTCACGAGCATCGATTTTACAAGTCTTCGAAGAGTATACGAGAGAAAGATAAAACTTTTTCTCTCAGAACTGTGCGAAAACTTGTATTCCGGCTCAAAACAACGGGTTACATCGTTTTAGATCGAAACTAGCAAGATTCACGAGCATCGATTTTACGAGGCCTCGAAGAGTACACGAGAGAACGGTGTAAACTTTTTCTCTCAGAACTGTGCGAAAACTTGTATTCCGGCTCAAAACAACGCGATACATCGTTTTAGATCGAAACTAGCAAGATTCACGAGCATCGATTTTACAAGTCTTCGAAGAGTATACGAGAGAAAGATAAAACTTTTTCTCTCAGAACTGTGCGAAAACTTGTATTCCGGCTCAAAACAACGGGATACATCGTTTTAGATCGAAACTAGCAAGATTCACGAGCATCGATTTTACAAGACCTCGAAGAGTACACGAGAGAACGGTGTAAACTTTTTCTCTCAGAACTGTGCGAAAACTTGTATTCCGGCTCAAAACAACGGGATTCATCGTTTTAGATCAAAACTAGCAAGATTCACGAGCATCGATTTTACAAGTCTTCGAAGAGTATACGAGAGAAAGATAAAACTTTTTCTCTCAGAACTGTGCGAAAACTTGTATTCCGGCTCAAAACAACGGGATACATTGTTTTAGATCGAAACTAGCAAGATTCACGAGCATCGATTTTGCAAGTCCTCGAAGAGTACACGAGAGAACGGTGTAAACTTTTTCTCTCAGAACTGTGCGAAAACTTGTATTCCGGCTCAAAACAACGGGATACATCGTTTTAGATCGAAACTAGCAAGATTCACGAGCATCGATTTTACAAGTCTTCGAAGAGTATACGAGAGAAAGATAAAACTTTTTCTCTCAGAACTGTGCGAAAACTTGTATTCCGGCTCAAAACAACGGGATACATTGTTTTAGATGGAAACTAGCAAGATTCACGAGCATCGATTTTACAAGTCTTCGAAGAGTATACGAGAGAAAGATAAAACTTTTACTCTCAGAACTGTGCGAAAACTTGTATTCCGGCTCAAAACAACGGGATACATCGTTTTAGATCGAAACTAGCAAGATTCACGAGCATCGATTTTACAAGTCTTCGAAGAGTATACGAGAGAAAGATAAAACTTTTTCTCTCAAAACTGTGCGAAAACTTGTATTCCGGCTCAAAACAACGGGATACATCATTTTAGATCGAAACTAGCAAGATTCACGAGCATCGATTTTACAAGTCCTCGAAGAGTATACGAGAGAACGGTGTAAACTTTTTCTCTCAGAACTGTGCGAAAACTTGTATTCCGGCTCAAAACAACGGGATACATCGTTTTAGATCGAAACTAGCAAGATTCACGAGCATCGATTTTACAAGTCTTCGAAGAGTATACGAGAGAAAGATAAAACTTTTTCTCTCAGAACTGTGCGAAAACTTGTATTCCGGCTCAAAACAACGGGATACATCGTTTTAGATCGAAACTAGCAAGATTCACGAGCATCGATTTTACAAGTCCTCGAAGAGTACACGAGAGAACGGTGTAAACTTTTTCTCTCAGAACTGTGCGAAAACTTGTATTCCGGCTCAAAACAACGGGATACATCGTTTTAGATCGAAACTAGCAAGATTCACGAGCATCGATTTTACAAGTCTTCGAAGAGTATACGAGAGAAAGATAAAACTTTTTCTCTCAGAACTGTGCGAAAACTTGTATTCCGGCTCAAAACAACGGGTTACATCGTTTTAGATCGAAACTAGCAAGATTCACGAGCATCGATTTTACGAGGCCTCGAAGAGTACACGAGAGAACGGTGTAAACTTTTTCTCTCAGAACTGTGCGAAAACTTGTATTCCGGCTCAAAACAACGCGATACATCGTTTTAGATCGAAACTAGCAAGATTCACGAGCATCGATTTTACAAGTCTTCGAAGAGTATACGAGAGAAAGATAAAACTTTTTCTCTCAGAACTGTGCGAAAACTTGTATTCCGGCTCAAAACAACGGGATACATCGTTTTAGATCGAAACTAGCAAGATTCACGAGCATCGATTTTACAAGACCTCGAAGAGTACACGAGAGAACGGTGTAAACTTTTTCTCTCAGAACTGTGCGAAAACTTGTATTCCGGCTCAAAACAACGGGATTCATCGTTTTAGATCAAAACTAGCAAGATTCACGAGCATCGATTTTACAAGTCTTCGAAGAGTATACGAGAGAAAGATAAAACTTTTTCTCTCAGAACTGTGCGAAAACTTGTATTCCGGCTCAAAACAACGGGATACATTGTTTTAGATCGAAACTAGCAAGATTCACGAGCATCGATTTTGCAAGTCCTCGAAGAGTACACGAGAGAACGGTGTAAACTTTTTCTCTCAGAACTGTGCGAAAAACTTGTATTCCGGCTCAAAACAACGGGATACATCGTTTTAGATCGAAACTAGCAAGATTCACGAGCATCGATTTTACAAGTCTTCGAAGAGTATACGAGAGAAAGATAAAACTTTTTCTCTCAGAACTGTGCGAAAACTTGTATTCCGGCTCAAAACAACGGGATACATTGTTTTAGATGGAAAACTAGCAAGATTCACGAGCATCGATTTTACAAGTCTTCGAAGAGTATACGAGAGAAAGATAAAACTTTTACTCTCAGAACTGTGCGAAAACTTGTATTCCGGCTCAAAACAACGGGATACATCGTTTTAGATCGAAACTAGCAAGATTCACGAGCATCGATTTTACAAGTCTTCGAAGAGTATACGAGAGAAAGATAAAACTTTTTCTCTCAGAACTGTGCGAAAACTTGTATTCCGGCTCAAAACAACGGGATACATCGTTTTAGATCGAAACTAGCAAGATTCACGAGCATCGATTTTACAAGTCTCGAAGAGTACACGAGAGAACGGTGTAAACTTTTTCTCCTCAGAACTGTGCAAAAACTTGTATTCCGGCTCAAAACAACGGGATACATCGTTTTAGATCGAAACTAGCAAGATTCACGAGCATCGATTTTACAAGTCTTCGAAGAGTATACGAGAGAAAGATAAAACTTTTTCTCTCAGAACTGTGCGAAAACTTGTATTCCGGCTCAAAACAACGGGATACATCGTTTTAGATAGAAACTAGCAAGATTCACGAGCATCGATATTACAAGTCTTCGAAGAGTATACGAAAGAAAGTGTAAACTTTTTCTCTCAGAACTGCGCGAAAACTTGTATTCCGGCTCAAAACAACGGGATACATCATTTTAGTTCGAAAGTAGCGAGATTTACGCACTTCAATTTTACAAGTCATGGAAGAGTAGACGAGAGAGAGCTTAAAAATTTCTCTCAGAACTGCGCGAAGACTTGTATTCCGGCTAAAAAAACCGGGATACATCGTTTTAGATTGAAACTAGCAAGATTCACGAGCATCAATTTTACCAATCGTCGAAGAGTACACGAGAGAAAGGTGTAAACTTTTTCTCTCAGAACTGCGCGAAAACATGTATACCGGCTCAAAAAATACGGGATACATCGTTTTAGATCGAAACTAGCAAGATTCACGAGCATCGATTTCACAAGTCCTCGAAGAGAAGACGATAGAAAGGTGTAAACCTTTTCTCTCAGAACTGCGCGAAAACTTGTATTCCGCGCTCAAAACAACGGGATACATCGTTTTAGATCGAAGCTAGCAAGATTCACGAGCGTCGATTTACAAGTTTTCGAAGAGTATACGAGAGAAAGGTGTAAACGTTTTCTCTCAGAACTGCGCGGAAACTTGTATTCCGGCTCAAAACAACGGGATACATCATTTTAGTTCGAAAGTAGCGTGATTTACGCACATCAATTTTACAAGTCGTGGAAGAGTAGACGATAGAGAGCTGAAAACGTTTTCTCTCAGCACTTGTGCAAAACTTGTATTCCAGCTCAAAACAACGGATACATCGTTTTAGGTCCAAACTAGCAAGATTCACGTGCATCGATTTTACAAATCGTCGAAGAGTACACGAGAGAACGGTGTAAACTTTTTCTCTCAGAACTGTGCGAAAACTTGTATTCCGGCTCAAAACAACGGGATACATCGTTTTAGATCGAAACTAGCAAGATTCACGAGCATCGATTTTACAAGTCTTCGAAGAGTATACGAGAGAAATATAAAACTTTTTCTCTCAGAACTATGCAAAAACTTGTATTCCGGCTCAAAACAACGGGATACATCGTTTTAGATCGAAACTAGCAAGATTCACGAGCATCGATTTTACAAGTCCTCGAAGAGTACACGAGAGAACGGTGTAAACTTTTTCTCTCAGAACTGTGCGAAAACTTGTATTCCGGCTCAAAACAACGGGATACATCGTTTTAGATCGAAACTAGCAAGATTCACGAGCATCGATTTTACAAGTCTTCGAAGAGTATACGAGAGAAAGATAAAACTTTTTCTCTCAGAACTGTGCGAAAACTTGTATTCCGGCTCAAAACAACGGGATACATCGTTTTAGATCGAAACTAGCAAGATTCACGAGCATCGATTTTACAAGGCCTCGAAGAGTACACGAGAGAACGGTGTAAACTTTTTCTCTCAGAACTGTGCGAAAACTTGTATTCCGGCTCAAAACAACGGGATACATCGTTTTAGATCGAAACTAGCAAGATTCACGAGCATCGATTTTACAAGTCTTCGAAGAGTATACGAGAGAAAGATAAAGCTTTTTCTCTCATAACTGTGCGAAAACTTGTATTCCGGCTCAAAACAACGGGATACATCGTTTTAGATCGAAACTAGCAAGATTCACGAGCATCGATTTTACAAGTCCTCGAAGAGTACACGAGAGAACGGTGTAAACTTTTTCTCTCACAACTGTGCGAAAACTTGTATTCCGGCTCAAAACAACGGGATACATCGTTTTAGATCGAAACTAGCAAGATTCACGAGCATCGATTTTACAAGTCTTCGAAGAGTATACGAGAGAAAGATGAAAACTTTTTCTCTCAGAACTGTGCGAAAACTTGTATTCCGGCTCAAAACAACGGGATACATCGTTTTAGATCGAAACTAGCAAGATTCACGAGCATCGATTTTACAAGTCTTCGAAGAGTATACGAGCGAAAGATAAAACTTTTTCTCTCAGAACTGTGCGAAAACTTGTATTCCGGCTCTAAACAACGGGATACATCGTTTTAGATCGAAACTAGCAAGATTCACGAGCATCGATTTTAACAAGTCCTCGAAGAGTACTCGAGAGAACGGTGTAAACTTTTTCTCTCAGAACTGTGCGAAAACTTGTATTCCGGCTCAAAACAACGGGATATATCGTTTTAGATCGAAACTAGCAAGATTCACGAGCATCGATTTTACAAGTCTTCGAAGAGTATACGAGAGAAAGATAAAACTTTTTCTCTCAGAACTGTGCGAAAATTTGTATTCCGGCTCAAAACAACGGGATACATCGTTTTAGATCGAAACTAGCAAGATTCACGAGCATCAATTTTACAAGACCTCGAAGAGTACACGAGAGAACGGTGTAAACTTTTTCTCTCAGAACTGTGCGAAAACTTGTATTCCGCTCAAAACAACGGGATATATCGTTTTAGATCGAAACTAGCAAGATTCACGAGCATCGATTTTACAAGTCTTCGAAGAGTATACGAGAGAAAGATAAAACTTTTTCTCTGCAGAACTGTGCGAAAACTTGTATTCCGCTCAAAACAACGGGATACATCGTTTTAGATCGAAACTAGCAAGATTCACGAGCATCAATTTTACAAGACCTCGAAGAGTACACGAGAGAACGGTGTAAACTTTTTCTCTCAGAACTGTGCGAAAACTTGTATTCCCGGCCTCAAAACAACGGGATACATCGTTTTAGATCGAAACTAGCAAGATTCACGAGCATCGATTTTACAAGTCTTCGAAGAGTATACGAGAGAAAGATAAAACTTTTTCTCTCAGAACTGTGCGAAAACTTGTATTCCGGCTCAAAACAACGGGATACATCGTTTTAGGTCGAAACTAGCAAGATTCACGAGCATCGATTTTACAAGTCTTCGAAGAGTATACGAGAGAAAGATTAAACTTTTTCTCTCAGAACTGTGCGAAAACTTGTATTCCGGCTCAGAACAACGGGATACATCGTTTTAGATCGAAACTAGCAACATTCACGAGCATCGATTTTACAAGTCCTCGAAGAGTACACGAGAGAACGGTGTAAACTTTTTCTCTCAGAACTGTGCGAAACCTTGTATTCCGGCTCAAAACAACGGGATACATCGTTTTAGGTCGAAACTAGCAAGATTCACGAGCATCGATTTTACAAGTCTTCGAAGAGTATACGAGAGAAATATTAAACTTTTTCTCTCAGAACTGTGCGAAAACTTGTATTCCGGCTCAAAACAACGGGATACATCGTTTTAGATCGAAACTAGCAAGATTCACGAGCATCGATTTTACAAGTCCTCGAAGAGTACACGAGAGAACGGTGTAAACTTTTTCTCTCAGAACTGTGCGAAAACTTGTATTCCGGCTCAAAACAACGGGATACATCGTTTTAGATCGAAACTA
>NW_027526556.1:300000-416542 GCF_052857255.1 Amblyomma americanum | reverse complement strand
CTAAAACAGCTTGTTTCGTTGTATTAAGCACGAATACATGCTTTTCGCGCAGTTATAAGAGAAAAAGTTTTGACGCGTATCACATAGACACTTGTAAAACCGATGTGTTCAGATCTAGCTCGTTTTGGTCTAAAACAGCTTCTTTCGTTGTATTACGCATGAATACAAGCTTTTCGAGCAGTTATAAGACAAAAAGTTTTGACGCGTATCACATAGACACTTGTAAAACCGATGTGTTCAGATCTAGCTTGTTTAGGTCTAAAACAACTTGTTTCGTTGTATTAAGCACGAATACATGCTTTTCACGCAGTTATAAGAGAAAAAGTTTTGACGCGTATCACATGGACATTTGTAAAACCGATGTGTTCAGATCTAGCTCGTTTAGGTCTAAAACAGCTTGTTTCGTTGTATTAAGCACGAATACATGCTTTTCGAGCAGTTATAAGAGAAAAAGATTTGACGCGTATCACATAGACACTTGTAAAACCGATGTGTTCAGATCTAGCTCGTTTAGGTCTAAAACCGCTTGTTTCGTTGTATTAAGCACGAATACATGCTTTTCGCGCAGTTATAAGAGAAAAAGTTTTGACGCGTATCACATAGACACTTGTAAAACCGATGTGTTCAGATCTAGCTCGTTTAGGTCTAAAACAGCTTGTTTCGTTGTATTAAGCACGAATACATGCTTTTCGCGCAGTTATAAGAGAAAAAGTTTTGACGCGTATCCCATAGACACTAGTAAAACCGATGTGTTCAGATCTAGCTCGTTTTGGTGTAAAACAGCTTGTTTCGGTTTATTAAGCACGAATACATGCTTTGGCGTAGTTATAGGAGAAAAACTTTTGACGCGTATCACAAGGACTTGTAAAACCGATGCGTTCAGATTTAGCTCGTTTTGGTCTAAAACAGCTTGTTTGGTTGTATTAAGCACGAATACAAGCTTTTCGCGCAGTTATAAGAGAAAAAGTTTTGACGCCTGTCACAGGGAGACTTGTAAAACCGATGTGTTCAGATCTAGCTCGTTTTGGTCTAAAACAGCTTGTTTCGTTGTATTAGGCACGAATGCAAGCTTTTCGAGCAGTTAGAAGTTTTGACGCGTATCATATGGACACTTGAAAAACCGATGTGTTCAGATCTAGCTCGTTTAGGTCTAACACAACTTGTTTCGTTGTATTAAGCACGAATACATGCTTTTCGCGCAGTTATAAGAGAAAAAGTTTTGACGCGTATCACATAGACACTTGTAAAACCGATGTGTTCAGATCTAGCTCGTTTAGGTCTAAAACAGCTTGTTTCGTTGTATTAAGCACGAATACATGCTTTTCGCGCAGTTATAAGAGAAAAAGTTTTGACGCGTATCACATGGACATTTGTAAAACCGATGTGTTCAGATCTAGCTCGTTTAGGTCTAAAACAGCTTGTTTCGTTGTATTAAGCACGAATACATGCTTTTCGCGCAGTTATAAGAGAAAACGTTTTGACGCGTATCACATGGACACTTGTAAAACCGATGTGTTCAGATCTAGCCCGTTTAGGTCTAAAACAGCTTGTTTCGTTGTATTAGGCACGAATACATGCTTTTCGCGCAGTTATAAGAGAAAAAGTTTTGACGCGTATCACATGGACATTTGTAAAACCGATGTGTTCAGATCTAGATCGTTTAGGTCTAAAACAGCTTGTTTCGTTGTATTAAGCACGAATACATGCTTTTCGAGCAGTTATAAGAGAAAAAGTTTTGACGCGTATCACATAGACACTTGTAAAACCGATGTGTCCAGATCTAGCTCGTTTAGGTCTAAAACAGCTTGTTTCGTTGTATTAAGCACGAATACATGCTTTTCGCGCAGTTATAAGAGAAAAAGTTTTGACGCGTATCAGATAGACACTTGTAAAACCGATGTGTTCAGATCTAGCTCGTTTAGGTCTAAAACAGCTTGTTTCGTTGTATTAAGCACGAATACATGCTTTTCGCGCAGTTATAAGAGAAAAAGTTTTGACGCGTATCACATGGACATTTGTAAAACCGATGTGTTCAGATCTAGCTCGTTTAGGTCTAAAACAGCTTGTTTCGTTGTATTAAGCACGAATACATGCTTTTCGAGCAGTTATAAGAGAAAAAGTTTTGACGCGTATCACATAGACACTTGTAAAACCGATGTGTTCAGATCTAGCTCGTTTTGGTGTAAAACAGCTTGTTTCGGTTTATTAAGCACGAATACATGCTTTGGCGCAGTTATAGGAGAAAAACTTTTGACGCGTATCACAAGGACTTGTAAAACCGATGCGTTCAGATTTAGCTCGTTTAGGTCTAACACAACTTGTTTCGTTGTATTAAGCACGAATACATGCTTTTCGTGCAGTTATAAGAGAAAAAGTTTTGACGCGTATTACATAGACACTTGTAAAACCGATGTGTTCAGATCTAGCTCGTTTAGGTCTAAAACAGCTTGTTTCGTTGTATTAAGCACGAATACATGCTTTTCGCGCAGTTATAAGAGAAAAAGTTTTGACGCGTATCACATGGACATTTGTAAAACCGATGTGTTCAGATCTTGCTCGTTTAGGTCTAAAACAGCTTGTTTCGTTGTATTAAGCACGAATACATGCTTTTCGCGCAGTTATAAGAGAAAACGTTTTGACGCGTATCACATGGACACTTGTAAAACCGATGTGTTCAGATCTAGCCCGTTTAGGTCTAAAACAGCTTGTTTCGTTGTATTAAGCACGAATACATGCTTTTCGCGCAGTTATAAGAGAAAAAGTTTTGACGCGTATCACATAGACACTTGTAAAACCGATGTGTTCAGATCTAGCTCGTTTTGGTCTAAAACAGCTTCTTTCGTTGTATTACGCATGAACACAAGCTTTTCGAGCAGTTATAAGACAAAAAGTTTTGACGCGTATCACATAGACACTTGTAAAACCGATGTGTTCAGATCTAGCTCGTTTAGGTCTAAAACAACTTGTTTCGTTGTATTAAGCACGAATACATGCTTTTCGCGCAGTTATAAGAGAAAAAGTTTTGACGCGTATCACATGGACATTTGTAAAACCGATGTGTTCAGATCTAGCTCGTTTAGGTCTAAAACAGCTTGTTTCGTTGTATTAAGCACGAATACATGCTTTTCGAGCAGTTATAAGAGAAAAAGATTTGACGCGTATCACATAGACACTTGTAAAACCGATGTGTTCAGATCTAGCTCGTTTAGGTCTAAAACAGCTTGTTTCGTTGTATTAAGCACGAATACATGCTTTTCGCGCAGTTATAAGAGAAAAAGTTTTGACGCGTATCACATAGACACTTGTAAAACCGATGTGTTCAGATCTAGCTCGTTTAGGTCTAAAACAGCTTGTTTCGTTGTATTAAGCACGAATACATGCTTTTCGCGCAGTTATAAGAGAAAAAGTTTTGACGCGTATCACATGGACATTTGTAAAACCGATGTGTTCAGATCTAGCTCGTTTAGGTCTAAAACAGCTTGTTTCGTTGTATTAAGCACGAATACATGCTTTTCGAGCAGTTATAAGAGAAAAAGTTTTGACGCGTATCACATAGACACTTGTAAAACCGATGTGTTCAGATCTAGCTCGTTTAGGTCTAAAACAGCTTGTTTCGTTGTATTAAGCACGAATACATGCTTTTCGAGCAGTTATAAGAGAAAAAGTTTTGACGCGTATCACATAGACCCTTGTAAAACCGATGTGTTCAGATCTAGCTCGTTTAGGTCTGAAACAGCTTGTTTCGTTGTATTAAGCACGAATACATGCTTTTCGCGCAGTTTTAAGAGAAAAAGTTTTGACGCGTATCACATAGACACTTGTAAAACCGATGTGTTCAGATCTAGCTCGTTTTGGTCTAAAACAGCTTGTTTCGTTGTATTAAGCACGAATGCAAGCTTTTCGAGCAGTTAGAAGTTTTGACGCGTATCACATGGACACTTGAAAAAGCGATGTGTTCAGATCTAGCTCGTTTAGGTCTAAAACAACTTGTTTCGTTGTATTAAGCACGAATACATGCTTTTCGCTCAGTTATAAGAGAAAAAGTTTTGACGCGTATCCCATAGACACTAGTAAAACCGATGTGTTCAGATCTAGCTCGTTTTGGTCTAAAACAGCTTCTTTCGTTGTATTACGCATGAATACAAGCTTTTCGAGCAGTTATAAGAGAAAAAGTTTTGACGCGTATCACAGACACTTGTAAAACCGATGTGTTCAGATCTAGCTCGTTTAGGTCTAAAACAGCTTGTTTCGTTGTATTAAGCACGAATACATGCTTTTCGCGCAGTTATAAGAGAAAAAGTTTTGACGCGTATCACATGGACATTTGTAAAACCGATGTGTTCAGATCTTGCTCGTTTAGGTCTAAAACAGCTTGTTTCGTTGTATTAAGCACGAATACATGCTTTTCGCGCAGTTATAAGAGAAAACGTTTTGACGCGTATCACATGGACACTTGTAAAACCGATGTGTTCAGATCTAGCCCGTTTAGGTCTAAAACAGCTTGTTTCGTTGTATTAAGCACGAATACATGCTTTTCGCGCAGTTATAAGAGAAAAAGTTTTGACGCGTATCACATAGACACTTGTAAAACCGATGTGTTCAGATCTAGCTCGTTTTGGTCTAAAACAGCTTCTTTCGTTGTATTACGCATGAACACAAGCTTTTCGAGCAGTTATAAGACAAAAAGTTTTGACGCGTATCACATAGACACTTGTAAAACCGATGTGTTCAGATCTAGCTCGTTTAGGTCTAAAACAACTTGTTTCGTTGTATTAAGCACGAATACATGCTTTTCGCGCAGTTATAAGAGAAAAAGTTTTGACGCGTATCACATGGACATTTGTAAAACCGATGTGTTCAGATCTAGCTCGTTTAGGTCTAAAACAGCTTGTTTCGTTGTATTAAGCACGAATACATGCTTTTCGAGCAGTTATAAGAGAAAAAGATTTGACGCGTATCACATAGACACTTGTAAAACCGATGTGTTCAGATCTAGCTCGTTTAGGTCTAAAACAGCTTGTTTCGTTGTATTAAGCACGAATACATGCTTTTCGCGCAGTTATAAGAGAAAAAGTTTTGACGCGTATCACATAGACACTTGTAAAACCGATGTGTTCAGATCTAGCTCGTTTAGGTCTAAAACAGCTTGTTTCGTTGTATTAAGCACGAATACATGCTTTTCGCGCAGTTATAAGAGAAAAAGTTTTGACGCGTATCACATGGACATTTGTAAAACCGATGTGTTCAGATCTAGCTCGTTTAGGTCTAAAACAGCTTGTTTCGTTGTATTAAGCACGAATACATGCTTTTCGAGCAGTTATAAGAGAAAAAGTTTTGACGCGTATCACATAGACACTTGTAAAACCGATGTGTTCAGATCTAGCTCGTTTAGGTCTAAAACAGCTTGTTTCGTTGTATTAAGCACGAATACATGCTTTTCGAGCAGTTATAAGAGAAAAAGTTTTGACGCGTATCACATAGACCCTTGTAAAACCGATGTGTTCAGATCTAGCTCGTTTAGGTCTGAAACAGCTTGTTTCGTTGTATTAAGCACGAATACATGCTTTTCGCGCAGTTTTAAGAGAAAAAGTTTTGACGCGTATCACATAGACACTTGTAAAACCGATGTGTTCAGATCTAGCTCGTTTTGGTCTAAAACAGCTTGTTTCGTTGTATTAAGCACGAATGCAAGCTTTTCGAGCAGTTAGAAGTTTTGACGCGTATCACATGGACACTTGAAAAAGCGATGTGTTCAGATCTAGCTCGTTTAGGTCTAAAACAACTTGTTTCGTTGTATTAAGCACGAATACATGCTTTTCGCTCAGTTATAAGAGAAAAAGTTTTGACGCGTATCCCATAGACACTAGTAAAACCGATGTGTTCAGATCTAGCTCGTTTTGGTCTAAAACAGCTTCTTTCGTTGTATTACGCATGAATACAAGCTTTTCGAGCAGTTATAAGAGAAAAAGTTTTGACGCGTATCACAGACACTTGTAAAACCGATGTGTTCAGATCTAGCTCGTTTAGGTCTAAAACAGCTTGTTTCGTTGTATTAAGCACGAATACATGCTTTTCGCGCAGTTATAAGAGAAAAAGTTTTGACGCGTATCACATGGACATTTGTAAAACCGATGTGTTCAGATCTAGCTCGTTTAGGTCTAAAACAGCTTGTTTCGTTGTATTAAGCACGAATACATGCTTTTCGCGCAGTTATAAGAGAAAAAGTTTTGACGCGTATCACATAGACACTTGTAAAACCGATGTGTTCAGATCTAGCTCGTTTTGGTCTAAAACAGCTTCTTTCGTTGTATTACGCATGAATACAAGCTTTTCGAGCAGTTGTAAGAGAAAAAGTTTTGACGCGTATCACATAGACACTTGTAAAACCGATGTGTTCAGATCTAGCTCGTTTAGGTCTAAAACAGCTTGTTTCGTTGTATTAAGCAAGAATACATGCTTTTCGCGCAGTTATAAGAAAAAAAGTTTTGACGCGTATCACATGGACATTTGTAAAACCGATGTGTTCATCTAGCTCGTTTAGGTCTAAAACAGCTTGTTTCGTTGTATTAGGCACGAATACATGCTTTTCGCGCAGTTATAAGAGAAAAAGTTTTGACGCGTATCACATACACTTGTAAAACCGATGTGTTCAGATCTAGCTCGTTTTGGTCTAAAACAGCTTGTTTCGTTGTAATACGCACGAATAAAAGCTTTTCGAGCAGTTATGAGAAAAAGTATTGATGCGTATCACATGGACACTTGTAAACCCGATGTGTTCAGATCTAGCTCGTTTAGGTCTAAAACAGCTTGTTTCGTTGTATTAAGCACGAATGCAAGCTTTTCGAGCAGTTAGAAGTTGTGACGCGTATCACATGGACACTTGTAAAACCAATGTGTTCAGATCTAGCTCGTTTAGGTCTAAAACAGCTTGTTTCGTTGTATTAAGCACGAATACATGCTTTTCGGGCAGTTATAAGAGAAAAGTTTTGACGCGTATCCCATAGACACTAGTAAAACCGATGTGTTCAGATCTAGCTCGTTTTGGTCTAAAACAGCTTATTTCGTTGTATTACGCATGAATACAAGCTTTTCGAGCAGTTATAAGAGAAAAAGTTTTGACGCGTATCACATAGACACTTGTAAAACCGATGTGTTCAGATCTAGCTCGTTTTGGTCTAAAACAGCTTGTTTCGTTGTATTACGCACGAATGCAAGCTTTTCGAGCAGTTAGAAGTTTTGACGCGTATCACATGGACACGTAAAACCGATGTGTTCAGATCTAGCTCGTTTTGGTCTAAAACAGCTTCTTTCGTTGTATTACGCATGAATACAAGCTTTTCGAGCAGTTATAAGAGAAAAAGTTTTGACGCGTATCATATAGACACTTGTAAAACCGATGTGTTCAGATCTAGCTCGCTTAGGTCTAAAACAGCTTGTTTCGTTGTATTAAGCACGAATACATGCTTTTCGCGCAGTTATAAGAGAAAAAGTTTTGACGCGTATCACATGGACATTTGTAAAACCGATGTGTTCAGATCTAGCTCGTTTAGGTCTAAAACAGCTTGTTTCGTTGTATTAGGCACGAATACATGCTTTTCGCGCAGTTATAAGAGAAAAAGTTTTGACGCCTATCACATAGACCCTTGTAAAACCGATGTGTTCAGATCTAGCTCGTTTTGGTCTAAAACAGCTTCTTTCGTTGTATTACGCATGAATACAAGCTTTTCGAGCAGTTATAAGAGAAAAAGTTTTGACGCGTATCACATGGACATTTGTAAAACCGATGTGTTCAGATCTAGCTCGTTTAGGTCTAAAACAGCTTGTTTCGTTGTATGAAGCACGAATACATGCTTTTCGCGCAGTTATAGGAGAAAAAGTTTTGACGCGTATCACATAGACACTTGTAAAACCGATGTGTTCAGATCTAGCTCGTTTTGGTCTAAAACAACTTGTTTCGTTGTAATACGCACGAATACAAGCTTTTCGAGCAGTTATGAGAAAAAGTTTTGACGCGTATCACATGGGCACTTGTAAAACTGATGTGTTCAGATCTAGCTCGTTTAGGTCTAAAACAGCTTGTTTCGTTGTATTAAGCACGAATACATGCTTTTCGCGCAGTTATAAGAGAAAAAGTTTTGACGCGTATCCCATAGACACTAGTAAAACCGATGTGTTCAGATCTAGCTCGTTTTGGTGTAAAACAGCTTGTTTCGGTTTATTAAGCACGAATACATGCTTTGGCGCAGTTATAGGAGAAAAACTTTTGACGCGTATCACAAGGACTTGTAAAACCGATGCGTTCAGATTTAGCTCGTTTTGGTCTAAAACAGCTTGTTTGGTTGCATTAAGCACGAATACAAGCTTTTCGCGCAGTTATAAGAGAAAAAGTTTTGACGCCTGTCACAGGGAGACGTAAAATCGATGTGTTCAGATCTAGCTCGTTTTGGTCTAAAACAGCTTTTTAGTTGTATTAAGCACGAATACATGCTTTTCGCGCAGTTATAAGAGAAAAAGATTTGACGCGTATCCCATAGACACTAGTAAAACCGATGTGTTCAGATCTAGCTCGTTTTGGTCTAAAACAGCTTCTTTCGTTGTATTACGCATGAATACAAGCTTTTCGAGCAGTTATAAGAGAAAAAGTTTTGACGCGTATCACATGGACATTTGTAAAACCGATGTGTTCAGATCTAGCTCGTTTAGGTCTAAAACAGCTTGTTTCGTTGTATTAAGCACGAATACATGCTTTTCGCGCAGTTATAGGAGAAAAAGTTTTGACGCGTATCACATAGACACTTGTAAAACCGATGTGTTCAGATCTAGCTCGTTTTGGTCTAAAACAACTTGTTTCGTTGTAATACGCACGAATACAAGCTTTTCGAGCAGTTATGAGAAAAAGTTTTCACGCGTATCACATGGGCACTTGTAAAACTGATGTGTTCAGATCTAGCTCGTTTAGGTCTAAAACAGCTTGTTTCGTTGTATTAGGCACGAATACATGCTTTTCGCGCAGTTATAAGAGAAAAAGTTTTGACGCGTATCCCATAGACACTAGTAAAACCGATGTGTTCAGATCTAGCTCGTTTTGGTGTAAAACAGCTTGTTTCGGTTTATTAAGCACGAATACATGCTTTGGCGCAGTTATAGGAGAAAAACTTTTGACGCGTATCACAAGGACTTGTAAAACCGATGCGTTCAGATTTAGCTCGTTTTGGTCTAAAACAGCTTGTTTGGTTGCATTAAGCACGAATACAAGCTTTTCGCGCAGTTATAAGAGAAAAAGTTTTGACGCGTATCACATGGACATTTGTAAAACCGATGTGTTCAGATCTAGCTCGTTTAGGTCTAAAACAGCTTGTTTCGTTGTATTAAGCACGAATACATGCTTTTCGAGCAGTTATAAGAGAAAAAGTTTTGACGCGTATCACATAGACACTTGTAAAACCGATGTGTTCAGATCTAGCTCGTTTTGGTGTAAAACAGCTTGTTTCGGTTTATTAAGCACGAATACATGCTTTGGCGCAGTTATAGGAGAAAAACTTTTGACGCGTATCACAAGGACTTGTAAAACCGATGCGTTCAGATTTAGCTCGTTTTGGTCTAAAACAGCTTGTTTGGTTGTATTAAGCACGAATACAAGCTTTTCGCGCAGTTATAAGAGAAAAAGTTTTGACGCCTGTCACAGGGAGACTTGTAAAACCGATGTGTTCAGATCTAGCTCGTTTTGGTCTAAAACAGCTTGTTTCGTTGTATTAAGCACGAATGCAAGCTTTTCGAGCAGTTAGAAGTTTTGACGCGTATCATATGGACACTTGAAAAACCGATGTGTTCAGATCTAGCTCGTTTAGGTCTAACACAACTTGTTTCGTTGTATTAAGCACGAATACATGCTTTTCGCGCAGTTATAAGAGAAAAAGTTTTGACGCGTATCACATAGACACTTGTAAAACCGATGTGTTCAGATCTAGCTCGTTTAGGTCTAAAACAGCTTGTTTCGTTGTATTAAGCACGAATACATGCTTTTCGCGCAGTTATAAGAGAAAAAGTTTTGACGCGTATCACATGGACATTTGTAAAACCGATGTGTTCAGATCTAGCTCGTTTAGGTCTAAAACAGCTTGTTTCGTTGTATTAAGCACGAATACATGCTTTTCGCGCAGTTATAAGAGAAAACGTTTTGACGCGTATCACATGGACACTTGTAAAACCGATGTGTTCAGATCTAGCCCGTTTAGGTCTAAAACAGCTTGTTTCGTTGTATTAAGCACGAATACATGCTTTTCGCGCAGTTATAAGAGAAAAAGTTTTGACGCGTATCACATAGACACTTGTAAAACCGATGTGTTCAGATCTAGCTCGTTTTGGTCTAAAACAGCTTCTTTCGTTGTATTACGCATGAATACAAGCTTTTCGAGCAGTTATAAGACAAAAAGTTTTGACGCGTATCACATAGACACTTGTAAAACCGATGTGTTCAGATCTAGCTCGTTTAGGTCTAAAACAGCTTGTTTCGTTGTATTAAGCACGAATACATGCTTTTCGCGCAGTTATAAGAGAAAAAGTTTTGACGCGTATCACATGGACACTTGTAAAACCGATGTGTTCAGATCTAGCTCGTTTAGGTCTAAAACAGCTTGTTTCGTTGTATTAAGCACGAATACATGCTTTTCGCGCAGTTATAAGAGAAAAAGTTTTGACGCGTATCACATAGACACTTGTAAAACCGATGTGTTCAGATCTAGCTCGTTTAGGTCTAAAACAGCTTGTTTCGTTGTATTAAGCACGAATACATGCTTTTCGCGCAGTTATAAGAGAAAAAGTTTTGACGCGTATCATATAGACACTTGTAAAACCGATGTGTTCAGATCTAGCTCGTTTAGGTCTAAAACAGCTTGTTTCGTTGTATTAAGCACGAATACATGCTTTTCGCGCCGTTATAAGATAAAAAGTTTTGACGCGTATCACATGGACATTTGTAAAACCGATGTGTTCAGATCTAGCTCGTTTAGGTCTAAAACAGCTTGTTTCGTTGTATTAAGCACGAATACATGCTTTTCGCGCAGTTATAGGAGAAAAAGTTTTGACGCGTATCACATAGACACTTGTAAAACCGATGTGTTCAGATCTAGCTCGTTTTGGTCTAAAACAACTTGTTTCGTTGTAATACGCACGAATACAAGCTTTTCGAGCAGTTATGAGAAAAAGTTTTGACGCGTATCACATGGGCACTTGTAAAACTGATGTGTTCAGATCTAGCTCGTTTAGGTCTAAAACAGCTTGTTTCGTTGTATTAAGCACGAATACATGCTTTTCGCGCAGTTATAAGAGAAAAAGTTTTGACGCGTATCCCATAGACACTAGTAAAACCGATGTGTTCAGATCTAGCTCGTTTTGGTGTAAAACAGCTTGTTTCGGTTTATTAAGCACGAATACATGCTTTGGCGCAGTTATAGGAGAAAAACTTTTGACGCGTATCACAAGGACTTGTAAAACCGATGCGTTCAGATTTAGCTCGTTTTGGTCTAAAACAGCTTGTTTGGTTGCATTAAGCACGAATACAAGCTTTTCGCGCAGTTATAAGAGAAAAAGTTTTGACGCCTGTCACAGGGAGACGTAAAATCGATGTGTTCAGATCTAGCTCGTTTTGGTCTAAAACAGCTTGTTTCGTTGTATTAAGCACGAATACATGCTTTTCGCGCAGTTATAAGAGAAAAAGATTTGACGCGTATCCCATAGACACTAGTAAAACCGATGTGTTCAGATCTAGCTCGTTTTGGTCTAAAACAGCTTCTTTCGTTGTATTACGCATGAATGCAAGCTTTTCGAGCAGTTATAAGAGAAAAAGTTTTGACGCGTATCATATAGACACTTGTAAAACCGATGTGTTCAGATCTAGCTCGTTTTGGTGTAAAACAGCTTGTTTCGGTTTATTAAGCACGAATACATGCTTTGGCGCAGTTATAGGAGAAAAACTTTTGACGCGTATCACAAGGACTTGTAAAACCGATGTGTTCAGATTTAGCTCGTTTTGGTCTAAAACAGCTTGTTTGGTTGTATTAAGCACGAATACAAGCTTTTCGCGCAGTTATAAGAGAAAAAGTTTTGACGCCTGTCACAGGGAGACTTGTAAAACCGATGTGTTCAGATCTAGCTCGTTTTGGTCTAAAACAGCTTGTTTCGTTGTATTAAGCACGAATACATGCTTTTCGCGCAGTTATAAGAGAAAAAGTTTTGACGCGTATCCCATAGACACTAGTAAAACCGATGTGTTCAGATCTAGCTCGTTTTGGTGTAAAACAGCTTGTTTCGGTTTATTAAGCACGAATACATGCTTTGGCGTAGTTATAGGAGAAAAACTTTTGACGCGTATCACAAGGACTTGTAAAACCGATGCGTTCAGATTTAGCTCGTTTTGGTCTAAAACAGCTTGTTTGGTTGTATTAAGCACGAATACAAGCTTTTCGCGCAGTTATAAGAGAAAAAGTTTTGACGCCTGTCACAGGGAGACTTGTAAAACCGATGTGTTCAGATCTAGCTCGTTTTGGTCTAAAACAGCTTGTTTCGTTGTATTAGGCACGAATGCAAGCTTTTCGAGCAGTTAGAAGTTTTGACGCGTATCATATGGACACTTGAAAAACCGATGTGTTCAGATCTAGCTCGTTTAGGTCTAACACAACTTGTTTCGTTGTATTAAGCACGAATACATGCTTTTCGCGCAGTTATAAGAGAAAAAGTTTTGACGCGTATCACATAGACACTTGTAAAACCGATGTGTTCAGATCTAGCTCGTTTAGGTCTAAAACAGCTTGTTTCGTTGTATTAAGCACGAATACATGCTTTTCGCGCAGTTATAAGAGAAAAAGTTTTGACGCGTATCACATGGACATTTGTAAAACCGATGTGTTCAGATCTAGCTCGTTTAGGTCTAAAACAGCTTGTTTCGTTGTATTAAGCACGAATACATGCTTTTCGCGCAGTTATAAGAGAAAACGTTTTGACGCGTATCACATGGACACTTGTAAAACCGATGTGTTCAGATCTAGCCCGTTTAGGTCTAAAACAGCTTGTTTCGTTGTATTAGGCACGAATACATGCTTTTCGCGCAGTTATAAGAGAAAAAGTTTTGACGCGTATCACATGGACATTTGTAAAACCGATGTGTTCAGATCTAGATCGTTTAGGTCTAAAACAGCTTGTTTCGTTGTATTAAGCACGAATACATGCTTTTCGAGCAGTTATAAGAGAAAAAGTTTTGACGCGTATCACATAGACACTTGTAAAACCGATGTGTCCAGATCTAGCTCGTTTAGGTCTAAAACAGCTTGTTTCGTTGTATTAAGCACGAATACATGCTTTTCGCGCAGTTATAAGAGAAAAAGTTTTGACGCGTATGAGATAGACACTTGTAAAACCGATGTGTTCAGATCTAGCTCGTTTAGGTCTAAAACAGCTTGTTTCGTTGTATTAAGCACGAATACATGCTTTTCGCGCAGTTATAAGAGAAAAAGTTTTGACGCGTATCACATGGACATTTGTAAAACCGATGTGTTCAGATCTAGCTCGTTTAGGTCTAAAACAGCTTGTTTCGTTGTATTAAGCACGAATACATGCTTTTCGAGCAGTTATAAGAGAAAAAGTTTTGACGCGTATCACATAGACACTTGTAAAACCGATGTGTTCAGATCTAGCTCGTTTTGGTGTAAAACAGCTTGTTTCGGTTTATTAAGCACGAATACATGCTTTGGCGCAGTTATAGGAGAAAAACTTTTGACGCGTATCACAAGGACTTGTAAAACCGATGCGTTCAGATTTAGCTCGTTTTGGTCTAAAACAGCTTGTTTGGTTGTATTAAGCACGAATACAAGCTTTTCGCGCAGTTATAAGAGAAAAAGTTTTGACGCCTGTCACAGGGAGACTTGTAAAACCGATGTGTTCAGATCTAGCTCGTTTTGGTCTAAAACAGCTTGTTTCGTTGTATTAAGCACGAATGCAAGCTTTTCGAGCAGTTAGAAGTTTTGACGCGTATCATATGGACACTTGAAAAACCGATGTGTTCAGATCTAGCTCGTTTAGGTCTAACACAACTTGTTTCGTTGTATTAAGCACGAATACATGCTTTTCGTGCAGTTATAAGAGAAAAAGTTTTGACGCGTATTACATAGACACTTGTAAAACCGATGTGTTCAGATCTAGCTCGTTTAGGTCTAAAACAGCTTGTTTCGTTGTATTAAGCACGAATACATGCTTTTCGCGCAGTTATAAGAGAAAAAGTTTTGACGCGTATCACATGGACATTTGTAAAACCGATGTGTTCAGATCTTGCTCGTTTAGGTCTAAAACAGCTTGTTTCGTTGTATTAAGCACGAATACATGCTTTTCCAGCAGTTATAAGAGAAAAAGTTTTGACGCGTATCACACAGACACTTGTAAAACCGATGTGTCCAGATCTAGCTCGTTTAGGTCTAAAACAGCTTGTTTCGTTGTATTAAGCACGAATACATGCTTTTCGCGCAGTTATAAGAGAAAACGTTTTGACGCGTATCACATGGACACTTGTAAAACCGATGTGTTCAGATCTAGCCCGTTTAGGTCTAAAACAGCTTGTTTCGTTGTATTAGGCACGAATACATGCTTTTCGCGCAGTTATAAGAGAAAAAGTTTTGATGCGTATCACATAGACACTTGTAAAACTGATGTGTTCAGATCTAGCTCGTTTTGGTCTAAAACAGCTTCTTTCGTTGTATTACGCATGAATACAAGCTTTTCGAGCAGTTATAAGACAAAAAGTTTTGACGCGTATCACATAGTCACTTGTAAAACCGATGTGTTCAGATCTAGCTCGTTTAGGTCTAAAACAGCTTGTTTCGTTGTATTAAGCACGAATACATGCTTTTCGCGCAGTTATAAGAGAAAAAGTTTTGACGCGTATCACATGGACATTTGTAAAACCGATGTGTTCAGATCTAGATCGTTTAGGTCTAAAACAGCTTGTTTCGTTGTATTAAGCACGAATACATGCTTTTCGAGCAGTTATAAGAGAAAAAGTTTTGACGCGTATCACATAGACACTTGTAAAACCGATGTGTCCAGATCTAGCTCGTTTAGGTCTAAAACAGCTTGTTTCGTTGTATTAAGCACGAATACATGCTTTTCGCGCAGTTATAAGAGAAAAAGTTTTGACGCGTATGAGATAGACACTTGTAAAACCGATGTGTTCAGATCTAGCTCGTTTAGGTCTAAAACAGCTTGTTTCGTTGTATTAAGCACGAATACATGCTTTTCGCGCAGTTATAAGAGAAAAAGTTTTGACGCGTATCACATGGACATTTGTAAAACCGATGTGTTCAGATCTAGCTCGTTTAGGTCTAAAACAGCTTGTTTCGTTGTATTAAGCACGAATACATGCTTTTCGAGCAGTTATAAGAGAAAAAGTTTTGACGCGTATCACATAGACACTTGTAAAACCGATGTGTTCAGATCTAGCTCGTTTTGGTGTAAAACAGCTTGTTTCGGTTTATTAAGCACGAATACATGCTTTGGCGCAGTTATAGGAGAAAAACTTTTGACGCGTATCACAAGGACTTGTAAAACCGATGCGTTCAGATTTAGCTCGTTTTGGTCTAAAACAGCTTGTTTGGTTGTATTAAGCACGAATACAAGCTTTTCGCGCAGTTATAAGAGAAAAAGTTTTGACGCCTGTCACAGGGAGACTTGTAAAACCGATGTGTTCAGATCTAGCTCGTTTTGGTCTAAAACAGCTTGTTTCGTTGTATTAAGCACGAATGCAAGCTTTTCGAGCAGTTAGAAGTTTTGACGCGTATCATATGGACACTTGAAAAACCGATGTGTTCAGATCTAGCTCGTTTAGGTCTAACACAACTTGTTTCGTTGTATTAAGCACGAATACATGCTTTTCGTGCAGTTATAAGAGAAAAAGTTTTGACGCGTATTACATAGACACTTGTAAAACCGATGTGTTCAGATCTAGCTCGTTTAGGTCTAAAACAGCTTGTTTCGTTGTATTAAGCACGAATACATGCTTTTCGCGCAGTTATAAGAGAAAAAGTTTTGACGCGTATCACATGGACATTTGTAAAACCGATGTGTTCAGATCTTGCTCGTTTAGGTCTAAAACAGCTTGTTTCGTTGTATTAAGCACGAATACATGCTTTTCCAGCAGTTATAAGAGAAAAAGTTTTGACGCGTATCACATAGACACTTGTAAAACCGATGTGTCCAGATCTAGCTCGTTTAGGTCTAAAACAGCTTGTTTCGTTGTATTAAGCACGAATACATGCTTTTCGCGCAGTTATAAGAGAAAACGTTTTGACGCGTATCACATGGACACTTGTAAAACCGATGTGTTCAGATCTAGCCCGTTTAGGTCTAAAACAGCTTGTTTCGTTGTATTAGGCACGAATACATGCTTTTCGCGCAGTTATAAGAGAAAAAGTTTTGATGCGTATCACATAGACACTTGTAAAACTGATGTGTTCAGATCTAGCTCGTTTTGGTCTAAAACAGCTTCTTTCGTTGTATTACGCATGAATACAAGCTTTTCGAGCAGTTATAAGACAAAAAGTTTTGACGCGTATCACATAGTCACTTGTAAAACCGATGTGTTCAGATCTAGCTCGTTTAGGTCTAAAACAGCTTGTTTCGTTGTATTAAGCACGAATACATGCTTTTCGCGCAGTTATAAGAGAAAAAGTTTTGACGCGTATCACATGGACATTTGTAAAACCGATGTGTTCAGATCTAGATCGTTTAGGTCTAAAACAGCTTGTTTCGTTGTATTAAGCACGAATACATGCTTTTCGAGCAGTTATAAGAGAAAAAGTTTTGACGCGTATCACATAGACACTTGTAAAACCGATGTGTCCAGATCTAGCTCGTTTAGGTCTAAAACAGCTTGTTTCGTTGTATTAAGCACGAATACATGCTTTTCGCGCAGTTATAAGAGAAAAAGTTTTGACGCGTATCACATAGACACTTGTAAAACCGATGTGTTCAGATCTAGCTCGTTTAGGTCTAAAACAGCTTGTTTCGTTGTATTAAGCACGAATACATGCTTTTCGCGCAGTTATAAGAGAAAAAGTTTGACGCGTATCACATGGACATTTGTAAAACCGATGTGTTCAGATCTAGCTCGTTTAGGTCTAAAACAGCTTGTTTCGTTGTATTAAGCACGAATACATGCTTTTCGCGCAGTTATAAGAGAAAAAGTTTTGACGCGTATCACATGGACATTTGTAAAACCGATGTGTTCAGATCTAGATCGTTTAGGTCTAAAACAGCTTGTTTCGTTGTATTAAGCACGAATACATGCTTTTCGAGCAGTTATAAGAGAAAAAGTTTTGACGCGTATCACATAGACACTTGTAAAACCGATGTGTCCAGATCTAGCTCGTTTAGGTCTAAAACAGCTTGTTTCGTTGTATTAAGCACGAATACATGCTTTTCGCGCAGTTATAAGAGAAAAAGTTTTGACGCGTATCACATAGACACTTGTAAAACCGATGTGTTCAGATCTAGCTCGTTTAGGTCTAAAACAGCTTGTTTCGTTGTATTAAGCACGAATACATGCTTTTCGCGCAGTTATAAGAGAAAAAGTTTGACGCGTATCACATGGACATTTGTAAAACCGATGTGTTCAGATCTAGCTCGTTTAGGTCTAAAACAGCTTGTTTCGTTGTATTAAGCACGAATACATGCTTTTCGAGCAGTTATAAGAGAAAAAGTTTTGACGCGTATCACATAGACACTTGTAAAACCGATGTGTTCAGATCTAGCTCGTTTTGGTGTAAAACAGCTTGTTTCGGTTTATTAAGCACGAATACATGCTTTGGTGCAGTTATAGGAGAAAAACTTTTGACGCGTATCACAAGGACTTGTAAAACCGATGCGTTCAGATTTAGCTCGTTTTGGTCTAAAACAGCTTGTTTGGTTGTATTAAGCACGAATACAAGCTTTTCGCGCAGTTATAAGAGAAAAAGTTTTGACGCCTGTCACAGGGAGACTTGTAAAACCGATGTGTTCAGATCTAGCTCGTTTTGGTCTAAAACAGCTTGTTTCGTTGTATTAAGCACGAATGCAAGCTTTTCGAGCAGTTAGAAGTTTTGACGCGTATCATATGGACACTTGAAAAACCGATGTGTTCAGATCTAGCTCGTTTAGGTCTAACACAACTTGTTTCGTTGTATTAAGCACGAATACATGCTTTTCGCGCAGTTATAAGAGAAAAAGTTTTGACGCGTATCACATAGACACTTGTAAAACCGATGTGTTCAGATATAGCTCGTTTAGGTCTAAAACAGCTTGTTTCGTTGTATTAAGCACGAATACATGCTTTTCGCGCAGTTATAAGAGAAAAAGTTTTGACGCGTATCACATGGACATTTGTAAAACCGATGTGTTCAGATCTAGCTCGTTTAGGTCTAAAACAGCTTGTTTCGTTGTATTAAGCACGAATACATGCTTTTCGCGCAGTTATAAAAGAAAACGTTTTGACGCCTATCACATAGACACTTGTAAAACCGATGTGTTCAGATCTAGCTCGTTTTGGTCTAAAACAGCTTCTTTCGTTGTATTACGCATGAATACAAGCTTTTCGAGCAGTTATAAGACAAAAAGTTTTGACGCGTATCGCATAGACACTTGTAAAACCGATGTGTTCAGATCTAGCTCGTTTAGGTCTAAAACAACTTGTTTCGTTGTATTAAGCACGAATACATGCTTTTCACGCAGTTATAAGAGAAAAAGTTTTGACGCGTATCACATGGACATTTGTAAAACCGATGTGTTCAGATCTAGCTCGTTTAGGTCTAAAACAGCTTGTTTCGTTGTATTAAGCACGAATACATGCTTTTCGAGCAGTTATAAGAGAAAAAGATTTGACGCGTATCACATAGACACTTGTAAAACCGATGTGTTCAGATCTAGCTCGTTTAGGTCTAAAACAGCTTGTTTCGTTGTATTAAGCACGAATACATGCTTTTCGCGCAGTTATAAGAGAAAAAGTTTTGACGCGTATCACATAGACACTTGTAAAACCGATGTGTTCAGATCTAGCTCGTTTAGGTCTAAAACAGCTTGTTTCGTTGTATTAAGCACGAATACATGCTTTTCGCGCAGTTATAAGAGAAAAAGTTTTGACGCGTATCACATGGACATTTGTAAAACCGATGTGTTCAGATCTAGCTCGTTTAGGTCTAAAACCGCTTGTTTCGTTGTATTAAGCACGAATACATGCTTTTCGAGCAGTTATAAGAGAAAAAGTTTTGACGCGTATCACATAGACACTTGTAAAACCGATGTGTTCAGATCTAGCTCGTTTAGGTCTAAAACAGCTTGTTTCGTTGTATTAAGCACGAATACGTGCTTTTCGAGCAGTTATAAGAGAAAAAGTTTTGACGCGTATCACATAGACCCTTGTAAAACCGATGTGTTCAGATCTAGCTCGTTTAGGTCTGAAACAGCTTGTTTCGTTGTATTAAGCACGAATACATGCTTTTCGCGCAGTTTTAAGAGAAAAAGTTTTGACGCGTATCACATAGACACTTGTAAAACCGATGTGTTCAGATCTAGCTCGTTTTGGTCTAAAACAGCTTGTTTCGTTGTATTAAGCACGAATGCAAGCTTTTCGACCAGTTAGAAGTTTTGACGCGTATCACATGGACACTTGAAAAAGCGATGTGTTCAGATCTAGCTCGTTTAGGTCTAAAACAACTTGTTTCGTTGTATTAAGCACGAATACATGCTTTTCGCGCAGTTATAAGAGAAAAAGTTTTGACGCGTATCACATGGACATTTGTAAAACCGATGTGTTCAGATCTAGCTCATTTAGGTCTAAAACAGCTTGTTTCGTTGTATTAAGCACGAATACATGCTTTTCGAGCAGTTATAAGAGAAAAAGTTTTGACGCGTATCACATAGACACTTGTAAAACCGATGTGTTCAGATCTAGCTCGTTTTGGTGTAAAACAGCTTGTTTCGGTTTATTAAGCACGAATACATGCTTTGGTGCAGTTATAGGAAAAAAACTTTTGACGCGTATCACAAGGACTTGTAAAACCGATGCGTTCAGATTTAGCTCGTTTTGGTCTAAAACAGCTTGTTTGGTTGTATTAAGCACGAATACAAGCTTTTCGCGCAGTTATAAGAGAAAAAGTTTTGACGCCTGTCACAGGGAGACTTGTAAAACCGATGTGTTCAGATCTAGCTCGTTTTGGTCTAAAACAGCTTGTTTCGTTGTATTAAGCACGAATGCAAGCTTTTCGAGCAGTTAGAAGTTTTGACGCGTATCATATGGACACTTGAAAAACCGATGTGTTCAGATCTAGCTCGTTTAGGTCTAACACAACTTGTTTCGTTGTATTAAGCACGAATACATGCTTTTCGCGCAGTTATAAGAGAAAAAGTTTTGACGCGTATCACATAGACACTTGTAAAACCGATGTGTTCAGATATAGCTCGTTTAGGTCTAAAACAGCTTGTTTCGTTGTATTAAGCACGAATACATGCTTTTCGCGCAGTTATAAGAGAAAAAGTTTTGACGCGTATCACATGGACATTTGTAAAACCGATGTGTTCAGATCTAGCTCGTTTAGGTCTAAAACAGCTTGTTTCGTTGTATTAAGCACGAATACATGCTTTTCGCGCAGTTATAAGAGAAAACGTTTTGACGCCTATCACATGGACACTTGTAAAACCGATGTGTTCAGATCTAGCCCGTTTAGGTCTAAAACAGCTTGTTTCGTTGTATTAAGCACGAATACATGCTTTTCGCGCAGTTATAAGAGAAAAAGTTTTGACGCGTATCACATAGACACTTGTAAAACCGATGTGTTCAGATCTAGCTCGTTTTGGTCTAAAACAGCTTCTTTCGTTGTATTACGCATGAATACAAGCTTTTCGAGCAGTTATAAGACAAAAAGTTTTGACGCGTATCACATAGACACTTGTAAAACCGATGTGTTCAGATCTAGCTTGTTTAGGTCTAAAACAACTTGTTTCGTTGTATTAAGCACGAATACATGCTTTTCACGCAGTTATAAGAGAAAAAGTTTTGACGCGTATCACATGGACATTTGTAAAACCGATGTGTTCAGATCTAGCTCGTTTAGGTCTAAAACAGCTTGTTTCGTTGTATTAAGCACGAATACATGCTTTTCGAGCAGTTATAAGAGAAAAAGATTTGACGCGTATCACATAGACACTTGTAAAACCGATGTGTTCAGATCTAGCTCGTTTAGGTCTAAAACCGCTTGTTTCGTTGTATTAAGCACGAATACATGCTTTTCGCGCAGTTATAAGAGAAAAAGTTTTGACGCGTATCACATAGACACTTGTAAAACCGATGTGTTCAGATCTAGCTCGTTTAGGTCTAAAACAGCTTGTTTCGTTGTATTAAGCACGAATACATGCTTTTCGCGCAGTTATAAGAGAAAAAGTTTTGACGCGTATCCCATAGACACTAGTAAAACCGATGTGTTCAGATCTAGCTCGTTTTGGTGTAAAACAGCTTGTTTCGGTTTATTAAGCACGAATACATGCTTTGGCGTAGTTATAGGAGAAAAACTTTTGACGCGTATCACAAGGACTTGTAAAACCGATGCGTTCAGATTTAGCTCGTTTTGGTCTAAAACAGCTTGTTTGGTTGTATTAAGCACGAATACAAGCTTTTCGCGCAGTTATAAGAGAAAAAGTTTTGACGCCTGTCACAGGGAGACTTGTAAAACCGATGTGTTCAGATCTAGCTCGTTTTGGTCTAAAACAGCTTGTTTCGTTGTATTAGGCACGAATGCAAGCTTTTCGAGCAGTTAGAAGTTTTGACGCGTATCATATGGACACTTGAAAAACCGATGTGTTCAGATCTAGCTCGTTTAGGTCTAACACAACTTGTTTCGTTGTATTAAGCACGAATACATGCTTTTCGCGCAGTTATAAGAGAAAAAGTTTTGACGCGTATCACATAGACACTTGTAAAACCGATGTGTTCAGATCTAGCTCGTTTAGGTCTAAAACAGCTTGTTTCGTTGTATTAAGCACGAATACATGCTTTTCGCGCAGTTATAAGAGAAAAAGTTTTGACGCGTATCACATGGACATTTGTAAAACCGATGTGTTCAGATCTAGCTCGTTTAGGTCTAAAACAGCTTGTTTCGTTGTATTAAGCACGAATACATGCTTTTCGCGCAGTTATAAGAGAAAACGTTTTGACGCGTATCACATGGACACTTGTAAAACCGATGTGTTCAGATCTAGCCCGTTTAGGTCTAAAACAGCTTGTTTCGTTGTATTAGGCACGAATACATGCTTTTCGCGCAGTTATAAGAGAAAAAGTTTTGACGCGTATCACATGGACATTTGTAAAACCGATGTGTTCAGATCTAGATCGTTTAGGTCTAAAACAGCTTGTTTCGTTGTATTAAGCACGAATACATGCTTTTCGAGCAGTTATAAGAGAAAAAGTTTTGACGCGTATCACATAGACACTTGTAAAACCGATGTGTCCAGATCTAGCTCGTTTAGGTCTAAAACAGCTTGTTTCGTTGTATTAAGCACGAATACATGCTTTTCGCGCAGTTATAAGAGAAAAAGTTTTGACGCGTATCAGATAGACACTTGTAAAACCGATGTGTTCAGATCTAGCTCGTTTAGGTCTAAAACAGCTTGTTTCGTTGTATTAAGCACGAATACATGCTTTTCGCGCAGTTATAAGAGAAAAAGTTTTGACGCGTATCACATGGACATTTGTAAAACCGATGTGTTCAGATCTAGCTCGTTTAGGTCTAAAACAGCTTGTTTCGTTGTATTAAGCACGAATACATGCTTTTCGAGCAGTTATAAGAGAAAAAGTTTTGACGCGTATCACATAGACACTTGTAAAACCGATGTGTTCAGATCTAGCTCGTTTTGGTGTAAAACAGCTTGTTTCGGTTTATTAAGCACGAATACATGCTTTGGCGCAGTTATAGGAGAAAAACTTTTGACGCGTATCACAAGGACTTGTAAAACCGATGCGTTCAGATTTAGCTCGTTTTGGTCTAAAACAGCTTGTTTGGTTGTATTAAGCACGAATACAAGCTTTTCGCGCAGTTATAAGAGAAAAAGTTTTGACGCCTGTCACAGGGAGACTTGTAAAACCGATGTGTTCAGATCTAGCTCGTTTTGGTCTAAAACAGCTTGTTTCGTTGTATTAAGCACGAATGCAAGCTTTTCGAGCAGTTAGAAGTTTTGACGCGTATCATATGGACACTTGAAAAACCGATGTGTTCAGATCTAGCTCGTTTAGGTCTAACACAACTTGTTTCGTTGTATTAAGCACGAATACATGCT
This sequence comes from Amblyomma americanum, assembly GCF_052857255.1. Classification (NCBI taxonomy): domain Eukaryota; kingdom Metazoa; phylum Arthropoda; class Arachnida; order Ixodida; family Ixodidae; genus Amblyomma; species Amblyomma americanum. The sequence goes on along the minus strand of NW_027526556.1, from coordinate 393,202 downwards.
TTTCGTGCAGTTATAAGAGAAAAAGTTTTGACGCGTATTACATAGACACTTGTAAAACCGATGTGTTCAGATCTAGCTCGTTTAGGTCTAAAACAGCTTGTTTCGTTGTATTAAGCACGAATACATGCTTTTCGCGCAGTTATAAGAGAAAAAGTTTTGACGCGTATCACATGGACATTTGTAAAACCGATGTGTTCAGATCTTGCTCGTTTAGGTCTAAAACAGCTTGTTTCGTTGTATTAAGCACGAATACATGCTTTTCGCGCAGTTATAAGAGAAAACGTTTTGACGCGTATCACATGGACACTTGTAAAACCGATGTGTTCAGATCTAGCCCGTTTAGGTCTAAAACAGCTTGTTTCGTTGTATTAAGCACGAATACATGCTTTTCGCGCAGTTATAAGAGAAAAAGTTTTGACGCGTATCACATAGACACTTGTAAAACCGATGTGTTCAGATCTAGCTCGTTTTGGTCTAAAACAGCTTCTTTCGTTGTATTACGCATGAACACAAGCTTTTCGAGCAGTTATAAGACAAAAAGTTTTGACGCGTATCACATAGACACTTGTAAAACCGATGTGTTCAGATCTAGCTCGTTTAGGTCTAAAACAACTTGTTTCGTTGTATTAAGCACGAATACATGCTTTTCGCGCAGTTATAAGAGAAAAAGTTTTGACGCGTATCACATGGACATTTGTAAAACCGATGTGTTCAGATCTAGCTCGTTTAGGTCTAAAACAGCTTGTTTCGTTGTATTAAGCACGAATACATGCTTTTCGAGCAGTTATAAGAGAAAAAGATTTGACGCGTATCACATAGACACTTGTAAAACCGATGTGTTCAGATCTAGCTCGTTTAGGTCTAAAACAGCTTGTTTCGTTGTATTAAGCACGAATACATGCTTTTCGCGCAGTTATAAGAGAAAAAGTTTTGACGCGTATCACATAGACACTTGTAAAACCGATGTGTTCAGATCTAGCTCGTTTAGGTCTAAAACAGCTTGTTTCGTTGTATTAAGCACGAATACATGCTTTTCGCGCAGTTATAAGAGAAAAAGTTTTGACGCGTATCACATGGACATTTGTAAAACCGATGTGTTCAGATCTAGCTCGTTTAGGTCTAAAACAGCTTGTTTCGTTGTATTAAGCACGAATACATGCTTTTCGAGCAGTTATAAGAGAAAAAGTTTTGACGCGTATCACATAGACACTTGTAAAACCGATGTGTTCAGATCTAGCTCGTTTAGGTCTAAAACAGCTTGTTTCGTTGTATTAAGCACGAATACATGCTTTTCGAGCAGTTATAAGAGAAAAAGTTTTGACGCGTATCACATAGACCCTTGTAAAACCGATGTGTTCAGATCTAGCTCGTTTAGGTCTGAAACAGCTTGTTTCGTTGTATTAAGCACGAATACATGCTTTTCGCGCAGTTTTAAGAGAAAAAGTTTTGACGCGTATCACATAGACACTTGTAAAACCGATGTGTTCAGATCTAGCTCGTTTTGGTCTAAAACAGCTTGTTTCGTTGTATTAAGCACGAATGCAAGCTTTTCGAGCAGTTAGAAGTTTTGACGCGTATCACATGGACACTTGAAAAAGCGATGTGTTCAGATCTAGCTCGTTTAGGTCTAAAACAACTTGTTTCGTTGTATTAAGCACGAATACATGCTTTTCGCTCAGTTATAAGAGAAAAAGTTTTGACGCGTATCCCATAGACACTAGTAAAACCGATGTGTTCAGATCTAGCTCGTTTTGGTCTAAAACAGCTTCTTTCGTTGTATTACGCATGAATACAAGCTTTTCGAGCAGTTATAAGAGAAAAAGTTTTGACGCGTATCACAGACACTTGTAAAACCGATGTGTTCAGATCTAGCTCGTTTAGGTCTAAAACAGCTTGTTTCGTTGTATTAAGCACGAATACATGCTTTTCGCGCAGTTATAAGAGAAAAAGTTTTGACGCGTATCACATGGACATTTGTAAAACCGATGTGTTCAGATCTTGCTCGTTTAGGTCTAAAACAGCTTGTTTCGTTGTATTAAGCACGAATACATGCTTTTCGCGCAGTTATAAGAGAAAACGTTTTGACGCGTATCACATGGACACTTGTAAAACCGATGTGTTCAGATCTAGCCCGTTTAGGTCTAAAACAGCTTGTTTCGTTGTATTAAGCACGAATACATGCTTTTCGCGCAGTTATAAGAGAAAAAGTTTTGACGCGTATCACATAGACACTTGTAAAACCGATGTGTTCAGATCTAGCTCGTTTTGGTCTAAAACAGCTTCTTTCGTTGTATTACGCATGAACACAAGCTTTTCGAGCAGTTATAAGACAAAAAGTTTTGACGCGTATCACATAGACACTTGTAAAACCGATGTGTTCAGATCTAGCTCGTTTAGGTCTAAAACAACTTGTTTCGTTGTATTAAGCACGAATACATGCTTTTCGCGCAGTTATAAGAGAAAAAGTTTTGACGCGTATCACATGGACATTTGTAAAACCGATGTGTTCAGATCTAGCTCGTTTAGGTCTAAAACAGCTTGTTTCGTTGTATTAAGCACGAATACATGCTTTTCGAGCAGTTATAAGAGAAAAAGATTTGACGCGTATCACATAGACACTTGTAAAACCGATGTGTTCAGATCTAGCTCGTTTAGGTCTAAAACAGCTTGTTTCGTTGTATTAAGCACGAATACATGCTTTTCGCGCAGTTATAAGAGAAAAAGTTTTGACGCGTATCACATAGACACTTGTAAAACCGATGTGTTCAGATCTAGCTCGTTTAGGTCTAAAACAGCTTGTTTCGTTGTATTAAGCACGAATACATGCTTTTCGCGCAGTTATAAGAGAAAAAGTTTTGACGCGTATCACATGGACATTTGTAAAACCGATGTGTTCAGATCTAGCTCGTTTAGGTCTAAAACAGCTTGTTTCGTTGTATTAAGCACGAATACATGCTTTTCGAGCAGTTATAAGAGAAAAAGTTTTGACGCGTATCACATAGACACTTGTAAAACCGATGTGTTCAGATCTAGCTCGTTTAGGTCTAAAACAGCTTGTTTCGTTGTATTAAGCACGAATACATGCTTTTCGAGCAGTTATAAGAGAAAAAGTTTTGACGCGTATCACATAGACCCTTGTAAAACCGATGTGTTCAGATCTAGCTCGTTTAGGTCTGAAACAGCTTGTTTCGTTGTATTAAGCACGAATACATGCTTTTCGCGCAGTTTTAAGAGAAAAAGTTTTGACGCGTATCACATAGACACTTGTAAAACCGATGTGTTCAGATCTAGCTCGTTTTGGTCTAAAACAGCTTGTTTCGTTGTATTAAGCACGAATGCAAGCTTTTCGAGCAGTTAGAAGTTTTGACGCGTATCACATGGACACTTGAAAAAGCGATGTGTTCAGATCTAGCTCGTTTAGGTCTAAAACAACTTGTTTCGTTGTATTAAGCACGAATACATGCTTTTCGCTCAGTTATAAGAGAAAAAGTTTTGACGCGTATCCCATAGACACTAGTAAAACCGATGTGTTCAGATCTAGCTCGTTTTGGTCTAAAACAGCTTCTTTCGTTGTATTACGCATGAATACAAGCTTTTCGAGCAGTTATAAGAGAAAAAGTTTTGACGCGTATCACAGACACTTGTAAAACCGATGTGTTCAGATCTAGCTCGTTTAGGTCTAAAACAGCTTGTTTCGTTGTATTAAGCACGAATACATGCTTTTCGCGCAGTTATAAGAGAAAAAGTTTTGACGCGTATCACATGGACATTTGTAAAACCGATGTGTTCAGATCTAGCTCGTTTAGGTCTAAAACAGCTTGTTTCGTTGTATTAAGCACGAATACATGCTTTTCGCGCAGTTATAAGAGAAAAAGTTTTGACGCGTATCACATAGACACTTGTAAAACCGATGTGTTCAGATCTAGCTCGTTTTGGTCTAAAACAGCTTCTTTCGTTGTATTACGCATGAATACAAGCTTTTCGAGCAGTTGTAAGAGAAAAAGTTTTGACGCGTATCACATAGACACTTGTAAAACCGATGTGTTCAGATCTAGCTCGTTTAGGTCTAAAACAGCTTGTTTCGTTGTATTAAGCAAGAATACATGCTTTTCGCGCAGTTATAAGAAAAAAAGTTTTGACGCGTATCACATGGACATTTGTAAAACCGATGTGTTCATCTAGCTCGTTTAGGTCTAAAACAGCTTGTTTCGTTGTATTAGGCACGAATACATGCTTTTCGCGCAGTTATAAGAGAAAAAGTTTTGACGCGTATCACATACACTTGTAAAACCGATGTGTTCAGATCTAGCTCGTTTTGGTCTAAAACAGCTTGTTTCGTTGTAATACGCACGAATAAAAGCTTTTCGAGCAGTTATGAGAAAAAGTATTGATGCGTATCACATGGACACTTGTAAACCCGATGTGTTCAGATCTAGCTCGTTTAGGTCTAAAACAGCTTGTTTCGTTGTATTAAGCACGAATGCAAGCTTTTCGAGCAGTTAGAAGTTGTGACGCGTATCACATGGACACTTGTAAAACCAATGTGTTCAGATCTAGCTCGTTTAGGTCTAAAACAGCTTGTTTCGTTGTATTAAGCACGAATACATGCTTTTCGGGCAGTTATAAGAGAAAAGTTTTGACGCGTATCCCATAGACACTAGTAAAACCGATGTGTTCAGATCTAGCTCGTTTTGGTCTAAAACAGCTTATTTCGTTGTATTACGCATGAATACAAGCTTTTCGAGCAGTTATAAGAGAAAAAGTTTTGACGCGTATCACATAGACACTTGTAAAACCGATGTGTTCAGATCTAGCTCGTTTTGGTCTAAAACAGCTTGTTTCGTTGTATTACGCACGAATGCAAGCTTTTCGAGCAGTTAGAAGTTTTGACGCGTATCACATGGACACGTAAAACCGATGTGTTCAGATCTAGCTCGTTTTGGTCTAAAACAGCTTCTTTCGTTGTATTACGCATGAATACAAGCTTTTCGAGCAGTTATAAGAGAAAAAGTTTTGACGCGTATCATATAGACACTTGTAAAACCGATGTGTTCAGATCTAGCTCGCTTAGGTCTAAAACAGCTTGTTTCGTTGTATTAAGCACGAATACATGCTTTTCGCGCAGTTATAAGAGAAAAAGTTTTGACGCGTATCACATAGACCCTTGTAAAACCGATGTGTTCAGATCTAGCTCGTTTTGGTCTAAAACAGCTTCTTTCGTTGTATTACGCATGAATACAAGCTTTTCGAGCAGTTATAAGAGAAAAAGTTTTGACGCGTATCACATGGACATTTGTAAAACCGATGTGTTCAGATCTAGCTCGTTTAGGTCTAAAACAGCTTGTTTCGTTGTATGAAGCACGAATACATGCTTTTCGCGCAGTTATAGGAGAAAAAGTTTTGACGCGTATCACATAGACACTTGTAAAACCGATGTGTTCAGATCTAGCTCGTTTTGGTCTAAAACAACTTGTTTCGTTGTAATACGCACGAATACAAGCTTTTCGAGCAGTTATGAGAAAAAGTTTTGACGCGTATCACATGGGCACTTGTAAAACTGATGTGTTCAGATCTAGCTCGTTTAGGTCTAAAACAGCTTGTTTCGTTGTATTAAGCACGAATACATGCTTTTCGCGCAGTTATAAGAGAAAAAGTTTTGACGCGTATCCCATAGACACTAGTAAAACCGATGTGTTCAGATCTAGCTCGTTTTGGTGTAAAACAGCTTGTTTCGGTTTATTAAGCACGAATACATGCTTTGGCGCAGTTATAGGAGAAAAACTTTTGACGCGTATCACAAGGACTTGTAAAACCGATGCGTTCAGATTTAGCTCGTTTTGGTCTAAAACAGCTTGTTTGGTTGCATTAAGCACGAATACAAGCTTTTCGCGCAGTTATAAGAGAAAAAGTTTTGACGCCTGTCACAGGGAGACGTAAAATCGATGTGTTCAGATCTAGCTCGTTTTGGTCTAAAACAGCTTTTTAGTTGTATTAAGCACGAATACATGCTTTTCGCGCAGTTATAAGAGAAAAAGATTTGACGCGTATCCCATAGACACTAGTAAAACCGATGTGTTCAGATCTAGCTCGTTTTGGTCTAAAACAGCTTCTTTCGTTGTATTACGCATGAATACAAGCTTTTCGAGCAGTTATAAGAGAAAAAGTTTTGACGCGTATCACATGGACATTTGTAAAACCGATGTGTTCAGATCTAGCTCGTTTAGGTCTAAAACAGCTTGTTTCGTTGTATTAAGCACGAATACATGCTTTTCGCGCAGTTATAGGAGAAAAAGTTTTGACGCGTATCACATAGACACTTGTAAAACCGATGTGTTCAGATCTAGCTCGTTTTGGTCTAAAACAACTTGTTTCGTTGTAATACGCACGAATACAAGCTTTTCGAGCAGTTATGAGAAAAAGTTTTCACGCGTATCACATGGGCACTTGTAAAACTGATGTGTTCAGATCTAGCTCGTTTAGGTCTAAAACAGCTTGTTTCGTTGTATTAGGCACGAATACATGCTTTTCGCGCAGTTATAAGAGAAAAAGTTTTGACGCGTATCCCATAGACACTAGTAAAACCGATGTGTTCAGATCTAGCTCGTTTTGGTGTAAAACAGCTTGTTTCGGTTTATTAAGCACGAATACATGCTTTGGCGCAGTTATAGGAGAAAAACTTTTGACGCGTATCACAAGGACTTGTAAAACCGATGCGTTCAGATTTAGCTCGTTTTGGTCTAAAACAGCTTGTTTGGTTGCATTAAGCACGAATACAAGCTTTTCGCGCAGTTATAAGAGAAAAAGTTTTGACGCGTATCACATGGACATTTGTAAAACCGATGTGTTCAGATCTAGCTCGTTTAGGTCTAAAACAGCTTGTTTCGTTGTATTAAGCACGAATACATGCTTTTCGAGCAGTTATAAGAGAAAAAGTTTTGACGCGTATCACATAGACACTTGTAAAACCGATGTGTTCAGATCTAGCTCGTTTTGGTGTAAAACAGCTTGTTTCGGTTTATTAAGCACGAATACATGCTTTGGCGCAGTTATAGGAGAAAAACTTTTGACGCGTATCACAAGGACTTGTAAAACCGATGCGTTCAGATTTAGCTCGTTTTGGTCTAAAACAGCTTGTTTGGTTGTATTAAGCACGAATACAAGCTTTTCGCGCAGTTATAAGAGAAAAAGTTTTGACGCCTGTCACAGGGAGACTTGTAAAACCGATGTGTTCAGATCTAGCTCGTTTTGGTCTAAAACAGCTTGTTTCGTTGTATTAAGCACGAATGCAAGCTTTTCGAGCAGTTAGAAGTTTTGACGCGTATCATATGGACACTTGAAAAACCGATGTGTTCAGATCTAGCTCGTTTAGGTCTAACACAACTTGTTTCGTTGTATTAAGCACGAATACATGCTTTTCGCGCAGTTATAAGAGAAAAAGTTTTGACGCGTATCACATAGACACTTGTAAAACCGATGTGTTCAGATCTAGCTCGTTTAGGTCTAAAACAGCTTGTTTCGTTGTATTAAGCACGAATACATGCTTTTCGCGCAGTTATAAGAGAAAAAGTTTTGACGCGTATCACATGGACATTTGTAAAACCGATGTGTTCAGATCTAGCTCGTTTAGGTCTAAAACAGCTTGTTTCGTTGTATTAAGCACGAATACATGCTTTTCGCGCAGTTATAAGAGAAAACGTTTTGACGCGTATCACATGGACACTTGTAAAACCGATGTGTTCAGATCTAGCCCGTTTAGGTCTAAAACAGCTTGTTTCGTTGTATTAAGCACGAATACATGCTTTTCGCGCAGTTATAAGAGAAAAAGTTTTGACGCGTATCACATAGACACTTGTAAAACCGATGTGTTCAGATCTAGCTCGTTTTGGTCTAAAACAGCTTCTTTCGTTGTATTACGCATGAATACAAGCTTTTCGAGCAGTTATAAGACAAAAAGTTTTGACGCGTATCACATAGACACTTGTAAAACCGATGTGTTCAGATCTAGCTCGTTTAGGTCTAAAACAGCTTGTTTCGTTGTATTAAGCACGAATACATGCTTTTCGCGCAGTTATAAGAGAAAAAGTTTTGACGCGTATCACATGGACACTTGTAAAACCGATGTGTTCAGATCTAGCTCGTTTAGGTCTAAAACAGCTTGTTTCGTTGTATTAAGCACGAATACATGCTTTTCGCGCAGTTATAAGAGAAAAAGTTTTGACGCGTATCACATAGACACTTGTAAAACCGATGTGTTCAGATCTAGCTCGTTTAGGTCTAAAACAGCTTGTTTCGTTGTATTAAGCACGAATACATGCTTTTCGCGCAGTTATAAGAGAAAAAGTTTTGACGCGTATCATATAGACACTTGTAAAACCGATGTGTTCAGATCTAGCTCGTTTAGGTCTAAAACAGCTTGTTTCGTTGTATTAAGCACGAATACATGCTTTTCGCGCCGTTATAAGATAAAAAGTTTTGACGCGTATCACATGGACATTTGTAAAACCGATGTGTTCAGATCTAGCTCGTTTAGGTCTAAAACAGCTTGTTTCGTTGTATTAAGCACGAATACATGCTTTTTCGCGCAGTTATAGGAGAAAAAGTTTTGACGCGTATCACATAGACACTTGTAAAACCGATGTGTTCAGATCTAGCTCGTTTTGGTCTAAAACAACTTGTTTCGTTGTAATACGCACGAATACAAGCTTTTCGAGCAGTTATGAGAAAAAGTTTTGACGCGTATCACATGGGCACTTGTAAAACTGATGTGTTCAGATCTAGCTCGTTTAGGTCTAAAACAGCTTGTTTCGTTGTATTAAGCACGAATACATGCTTTTCGCGCAGTTATAAGAGAAAAAGTTTTGACGCGTATCCCATAGACACTAGTAAAACCGATGTGTTCAGATCTAGCTCGTTTTGGTGTAAAACAGCTTGTTTCGGTTTATTAAGCACGAATACATGCTTTGGCGCAGTTATAGGAGAAAAACTTTTGACGCGTATCACAAGGACTTGTAAAACCGATGCGTTCAGATTTAGCTCGTTTTGGTCTAAAACAGCTTGTTTGGTTGCATTAAGCACGAATACAAGCTTTTCGCGCAGTTATAAGAGAAAAAGTTTTGACGCCTGTCACAGGGAGACGTAAAATCGATGTGTTCAGATCTAGCTCGTTTTGGTCTAAAACAGCTTGTTTCGTTGTATTAAGCACGAATACATGCTTTTCGCGCAGTTATAAGAGAAAAAGATTTGACGCGTATCCCATAGACACTAGTAAAACCGATGTGTTCAGATCTAGCTCGTTTTGGTCTAAAACAGCTTCTTTCGTTGTATTACGCATGAATGCAAGCTTTTCGAGCAGTTATAAGAGAAAAAGTTTTGACGCGTATCATATAGACACTTGTAAAACCGATGTGTTCAGATCTAGCTCGTTTTGGTGTAAAACAGCTTGTTTCGGTTTATTAAGCACGAATACATGCTTTGGCGCAGTTATAGGAGAAAAACTTTTGACGCGTATCACAAGGACTTGTAAAACCGATGTGTTCAGATTTAGCTCGTTTTGGTCTAAAACAGCTTGTTTGGTTGTATTAAGCACGAATACAAGCTTTTCGCGCAGTTATAAGAGAAAAAGTTTTGACGCCTGTCACAGGGAGACTTGTAAAACCGATGTGTTCAGATCTAGCTCGTTTTGGTCTAAAACAGCTTGTTTCGTTGTATTAAGCACGAATGCAAGCTTTTCGAGCAGTTAGAAGTTTTGACGCGTATCATATGGACACTTGAAAAACCGATGTGTTCAGATCTAGCTCGTTTAGGTCTAACACAACTTGTTTCGTTGTATTAAGCACGAATACATGCTTTTCGCGCAGTTATAAGAGAAAAAGTTTTGACGCGTATCACATAGACACTTGTAAAACCGATGTGTCAGATCTAGCTCGTTTAGGTCTAAAACAGCTTGTTTCGTTGTATTAAGCACGAATACATGCTTTTCGCGCAGTTATAAGAGAAAAAGTTTTGACGCGTATCACATGGACATTTGTAAACCGATGTGTTCAGATCTAGCTCGTTTAGGTCTAAAACAGCTTGTTTCGTTGTATTAAGCACGAATACATGCTTTTCGCGCAGTTATAAGAGGAAAACGTTTTGACGCGTATCACATGGACACTTGTAAAACCGATGTGTTCAGATCTAGCCCGTTTAGGTCTAAAACAGCTTGTTTCGTTGTATTAAGCACGAATACATGCTTTTCGCGCAGTTATAAGAGAAAAAGTTTTGACGCGTATCACATAGACACTGTAAAACCGATGTGTTCAGATCTAGCTCGTTTGGTCTAAAACAGCTTCTTTCGTTGTATTACGCATGAATACAAGCTTTTCGAGCAGTTATAAGACAAAAAGTTTTGACGCGTATCACATAGACACTTGTAAAACCGATGTGTTCAGATCTAGCTCGTTAGGTCTAAAACAGCTTGTTTCGTTGTAATAAGCACGAATACATGCTTTTCGCGCAGTTATAAGAGAAAAAGTTTTGACGCGTATCACATGGACATTTGTAAAACCGATGTGTTCAGATCTAGCTCGTTTAGGTCTAAAACAGCTTGTTTCTTTGTATTAAGCACGAATACATGCTTTTCGCGCAGTTATAAGAGAAAAAGTTTTGACGCGTATCACATAGACACTTGTAAAACCGATGTGTTCAGATCTAGCTCGTTTAGGTCTAAAACAGCTTGTTTCGTTGTATTAAGCACGAATACATGCTTTTCGCGCAGTTATAAGATAAAAAGTTTTGACGCGTATCACATGGACATTTGTAAAACCGATGTGTTCAGATCTAGCTCGTTTAGGTCTAAAACAGCTTGTTTCGTTGTATTAAGCACGAATACGTGCTTTTCGCGCAGTTATAAGAGAAAACGTTTTGACGCGTATCACATGGACACTTGTAAAACCGATGTGTTCAGATCTAGCCCGTTTAGGTCTAAAACAGCTTGTTTCGTTGTATTAAGCACGAATACATGCTTTTCGCGCAGTTATAAGAAAAAAGTTTTGACGCGTATCACATAGACACTTGTAAAACCGATGTGTTCAGATCTAGCTCGTTTTGGTCTAAAACAGCTTCTTTCGTTGTATTACGCATGAATACAAGCTTTTCGAGCAGTTATAAGACAAAAAGTTTTGACGCGTATCACATAGACACTTGTAAAACCGATGTGTTCAGATCTAGCTCGTTTAGGTCTAAAACAGCTTGTTTCGTTGTATTAAGCACGAATACATGCTTTTCGCGCAGTTATAAGAGAAAAAGTTTTGACGCGTATCACATGGACACTTGTAAACCGATGTGTTCAGATCTAGCTCGTTTAGGTCTAAAACAGCTTGTTTCGTTGTATTAAGCACGAATACATGCTTTTCGCGCAGTTATAAGAGAAAAAGTTTTGACGCGTATCACATAGACACTTGTAAAACCGATGTGTTCAGATCTAGCTCGTTTAGGTCTAAAACAGCTTGTTTCGTTGTATTAAGCACGAATACATGCTTTTCGCGCAGTTATAAGAGAAAAAGTTTTGACGCGTATCACATAGACACTTGTAAAACCGATGTGTTCAGATCTAGCTCGTTTAGGTCTAAAACAGCTTGTTTCGTTGTATTAAGCACGAATACATGCTTTTCGCGCAGTTATAAGATAAAAAGTTTTGACGCGTATCACATGGACATTTGTAAAACCGATGTGTTCAGATCTAGCTCGTTTAGGTCTAAAACAGCTTGTTTCGTTGTATTAAGCACGAATACATGCTTTTCGCGCAGTTATAGGAGAAAAAGTTTTGACGCGTATCACATAGACACTTGTAAAACCGATGTGTTCAGATCTAGCTCGTTTAGGTCTAAAACAGCTTGTTTCGTTGTATTAAGCACGAATACATGCTTTTCGAGCAGTTATAAGAGAAAAAGTTTTGAGGCGTATCACATAGACCCTTGTAAAACCGATGTGTTCAGATCTAGCTCGTTTAGGTCTGAAACAGCTTGTTTCGTTGTATTAAGCACGAATACATGCTTTTCGCGCAGTTTTAAGAGAAAAAGTTTTGACGCGTATCACATAGACACTTGTAAAACCGATGTGTTCAGATCTAGCTCGTTTTGGTCTAAAACAGCTTGTTTCGTTGTATTAAGCACGAATGCAAGCTTTTCGAGCAGTTAGAAGTTTTGACGCGTATCACATGGACACTTGAAAAAGCGATGTGTTCAGATCTAGCTCGTTTAGGTCTAAAACAACTTGTTTCGTTGTATTAAGCACGAATACATGCTTTTCGCTCAGTTATAAGAGAAAAAGTTTTGACGCGTATCCCATAGACACTAGTAAAACCGATGTGTTCAGATCTAGCTCGTTTTGGTCTAAAACAGCTTCTTTCGTTGTATTACGCATGAATACAAGCTTTTCGAGCAGTTATAAGAGAAAAAGTTTTGACGCGTATCACAGACACTTGTAAAACCGATGTGTTCAGATCTAGCTCGTTTAGGTCTAAAACAGCTTGTTTCGTTGTATTAAGCACGAATACATGCTTTTCGCGCAGTTATAAGAGAAAAAGTTTTGACGCGTATCACATGGACATTTGTAAAACCGATGTGTTCAGATCTAGCTCGTTCAGGTCTAAAACAGCTTGTTTCGTTGTATTAAGCACGAATACATGCTTTTCGCGCAGTTATAAGAGAAAAAGTTTTGACGCGTATCACATAGACACTTGTAAAACCGATGTGTTCAGATCTAGCTCGTTTTGGTCTAAAACAGCTTCTTTCGTTGTATTACGCATGAATACAAGCTTTTCGAGCAGTTGTAAGAGAAAAAGTTTTGACGCGTATCACATAGACACTTGTAAAACCGATGTGTTCAGATCTAGCTCGTTTAGGTCTAAAACAGCTTGTTTCGTTGTATTAAGCAAGAATACATGCTTTTCGCGCAGTTATAAGACAAAAAGTTTTGACGCGTATCACATGGACATTTGTAAAACCGATGTGTTCATCTAGCTCGTTTAGGTCTAAAACAGCTTGTTTCGTTGTATTAGGCACGAATACATGCTTTTCGCGCAGTTATAAGAGAAAAAGTTTTGACGCGTATCACATACACTTGTAAAACCGATGTGTTCAGATCTAGCTCGTTTTGGTCTAAAACAGCTTGTTTCGTTGTAATACGCACGAATAAAAGCTTTTCGAGCAGTTATGAGAAAAAGTATTGATGCGTATCACATGGACACTTGTAAACCCGATGTGTTCAGATCTAGCTCGTTTAGGTCTAAAACAGCTTGTTTCGTTGTATTAAGCACGAATGCAAGCTTTTCGAGCAGTTAGAAGTTGTGACGCGTATCACATGGACACTTGTAAAACCAATGTGTTCAGATCTAGCTCGTTTAGGTCTAAAACAGCTTGTTTCGTTGTATTAAGCACGAATACATGCTTTTCGGGCAGTTATAAGAGAAAAGTTTTGACGCGTATCCCATAGACACTAGTAAAACCGATGTGTTCAGATCTAGCTCGTTTTGGTCTAAAACAGCTTATTTCGTTGTATTACGCATGAATACAAGCTTTTCGAGCAGTTATAAGAGAAAAAGTTTTGACGCGTATCACATAGACACTTGTAAAACCGATGTGTTCAGATCTAGCTCGTTTTGGTCTAAAACAGCTTGTTTCGTTGTATTACGCACGAATGCAAGCTTTTCGAGCAGTTAGAAGTTTTGACGCGTATCACATGGACACGTAAAACCGATGTGTTCAGATCTAGCTCGTTTTGGTCTAAAACAGCTTCTTTCGTTGTATTACGCATGAATACAAGCTTTTCGAGCAGTTATAAGAGAAAAAGTTTTGACGCGTATCATATAGACACTTGTAAAACCGATGTGTTCAGATCTAGCTCGCTTAGGTCTAAAACAGCTTGTTTCGTTGTATTAAGCACGAATACATGCTTTTCGCGCAGTTATAAGAGAAAAAGTTTTGACGCGTATCACATGGACATTTGTAAAACCGATGTGTTCAGATCTAGCTCGTTTAGGTCTAAAACAGCTTGTTTCGTTGTATTAAGCACGAATACATGCTTTTCGCGCAGTTATAAGAGAAAAAGTTTTGACGCCTATCACATAGACCCTTGTAAAACCGATGTGTTCAGATCTAGCTCGTTTTGGTCTAAAACAGCTTCTTTCGTTGTATTACGCATGAATACAAGCTTTTCGAGCAGTTATAAGAGAAAAAGTTTTGACGCGTATCACATGGACATTTGTAAAACCGATGTGTTCAGATCTAGCTCGTTTAGGTCTAAAACAGCTTGTTTCGTTGTATGAAGCACGAATACATGCTTTTCGCGCAGTTATAGGAGAAAAAGTTTTGACGCGTATCACATAGACACTTGTAAAACCGATGTGTTCAGATCTAGCTCGTTTTGGTCTAAAACAACTTGTTTCGTTGTAATACGCACGAATACAAGCTTTTCGAGCAGTTATGAGAAAAAGTTTTGACGCGTATCACATGGGCACTTGTAAAACTGATGTGTTCAGATCTAGCTCGTTTAGGTCTAAAACAGCTTGTTTCGTTGTATTAAGCACGAATACATGCTTTTCGCGCAGTTATAAGAGAAAAAGTTTTGACGCGTATCCCATAGACACTAGTAAAACCGATGTGTTCAGATCTAGCTCGTTTTGGTGTAAAACAGCTTGTTTCGGTTTATTAAGCACGAATACATGCTTTGGCGCAGTTATAGGAGAAAAACTTTTGACGCGTATCACAAGGACTTGTAAAACCGATGCGTTCAGATTTAGCTCGTTTTGGTCTAAAACAGCTTGTTTGGTTGCATTAAGCACGAATACAAGCTTTTCGCGCAGTTATAAGAGAAAAAGTTTTGACGCCTGTCACAGGGAGACGTAAAATCGATGTGTTCAGATCTAGCTCGTTTTGGTCTAAAACAGCTTGTTTAGTTGTATTAAGCACGAATACATGCTTTTCGCGCAGTTATAAGAGAAAAAGATTTGACGCGTATCCCATAGACACTAGTAAAACCGATGTGTTCAGATCTAGCTCGTTTTGGTCTAAAACAGCTTCTTTCGTTGTATTACGCATGAATACAAGCTTTTCGAGCAGTTATACGAGAAAAAGTTTTGACGCGTATCACATGGACATTTGTAAAACCGATGTGTTCAGATCTAGCTCGTTTAGGTCTAAAACAGCTTGTTTCGTTGTATTAAGCACGAATACATGCTTTTCGCGCAGTTATAGGAGAAAAAGTTTTGACGCGTATCACATAGACACTTGTAAAACCGATGTGTTCAGATCTAGCTCGTTTTGGTCTAAAACAACTTGTTTCGTTGTAATACGCACGAATACAAGCTTTTCGAGCAGTTATGAGAAAAAGTTTTCACGCGTATCACATGGGCACTTGTAAAACTGATGTGTTCAGATCTAGCTCGTTTAGGTCTAAAACAGCTTGTTTCGTTGTATTAGGCACGAATACATGCTTTTCGCGCAGTTATAAGAGAAAAAGTTTTGACGCGTATCCCATAGACACTAGTAAAACCGATGTGTTCAGATCTAGCTCGTTTTGGTGTAAAACAGCTTGTTTCGGTTTATTAAGCACGAATACATGCTTTGGCGCAGTTATAGGAGAAAAACTTTTGACGCGTATCACAAGGACTTGTAAAACCGATGCGTTCAGATTTAGCTCGTTTTGGTCTAAAACAGCTTGTTTGGTTGCATTAAGCACGAATACAAGCTTTTCGCGCAGTTATAAGAGAAAAAGTTTTGACGCGTATCACATGGACATTTGTAAAACCGATGTGTTCAGATCTAGCTCGTTTAGGTCTAAAACAGCTTGTTTCGTTGTATTAAGCACGAATACATGCTTTTCGAGCAGTTATAAGAGAAAAAGTTTTGACGCGTATCACATAGACACTTGTAAAACCGATGTGTTCAGATCTAGCTCGTTTTGGTGTAAAACAGCTTGTTTCGGTTTATTAAGCACGAATACATGCTTTGGCGCAGTTATAGGAGAAAAACTTTTGACGCGTATCACAAGGACTTGTAAAACCGATGCGTTCAGATTTAGCTCGTTTTGGTTTAAAACAGCTTGTTTGGTTGTATTAAGCACGAATACAAGCTTTTCGCGCAGTTATAAGAGAAAAAGTTTTGACGCCTGTCACAGGGAGACTTGTAAAACCGATGTGTTCAGATCTAGCTCGTTTTGGTCTAAAACAGCTTGTTTCGTTGTATTAAGCACGAATGCAAGCTTTTCGAGCAGTTAGAAGTTTTGACGCGTATCATATGGACACTTGAAAAACCGATGTGTTCAGATCTAGCTCGTTTAGGTCTAACACAACTTGTTTCGTTGTATTAAGCACGAATACATGCTTTTCGCGCAGTTATAAGAGAAAAAGTTTTGACGCGTATCACATAGACACTTGTAAAACCGATGTGTTCAGATCTAGCTCGTTTAGGTCTAAAACAGCTTGTTTCGTTGTATTAAGCACGAATACATGCTTTTCGCGCAGTTATAAGAGAAAAAGTTTTGACGCGTATCACATGGACATTTGTAAAACCGATGTGTTCAGATCTAGCTCGTTTAGGTCTAAAACAGCTTGTTTCGTTGTATTAAGCACGAATACATGCTTTTCGCGCAGTTATAAGAGAAAACGTTTTGACGCGTATCACATGGACACTTGTAAAACCGATGTGTTCAGATCTAGCCCGTTTAGGTCTAAAACAGCTTGTTTCGTTGTATTAAGCACGAATACATGCTTTTCGCGCAGTTATAAGAGAAAAAGTTTTGACGCGTATCACATAGACACTTGTAAAACCGATGTGTTCAGATCTAGCTCGTTTTGGTCTAAAACAGCTTCTTTCGTTGTATTACGCATGAATACAAGCTTTTCGAGCAGTTATAAGACAAAAAGTTTTGACGCGTATCACATAGACACTTGTAAAACCGATGTGTTCAGATCTAGCTCGTTTAGGTCTAAAACAGCTTGTTTCGTTGTATTAAGCACGAATACATGCTTTTCGCGCAGTTATAAGAGAAAAAGTTTTGACGCGTATCACATGGACACTTGTAAAACCGATGTGTTCAGATCTAGCTCGTTTAGGTCTAAAACAGCTTGTTTCGTTGTATTAAGCACGAATACATGCTTTTCGCGCAGTTATAAGAGAAAAAGTTTTGACGCGTATCACATAGACACTTGTAAAACCGATGTGTTCAGATCTAGCTCGTTTAGGTCTAAAACAGCTTGTTTCGTTGTATTAAGCACGAATACATGCTTTTCGCGCAGTTATAAGAGAAAAAGTTTTGACGCGTATCATATAGACACTTGTAAAACCGATGTGTTCAGATCTAGCTCGTTTAGGTCTAAAACAGCTTGTTTCGTTGTATTAAGCACGAATACATGCTTTTCGCGCAGTTATAAGATAAAAAGTTTTGACGCGTATCACATGGACATTTGTAAAACCGATGTGTTCAGATCTAGCTCGTTTAGGTCTAAAACAGCTTGTTTCGTTGTATTAAGCACGAATACATGCTTTTCGCGCAGTTATAGGAGAAAAAGTTTTGACGCGTATCACATAGACACTTGTAAAACCGATGTGTTCAGATCTAGCTCGTTTTGGTCTAAAACAACTTGTTTCGTTGTAATACGCACGAATACAAGCTTTTCGAGCAGTTATGAGAAAAAGTTTTGACGCGTATCACATGGGCACTTGTAAAACTGATGTGTTCAGATCTAGCTCGTTTAGGTCTAAAACAGCTTGTTTCGTTGTATTAAGCACGAATACATGCTTTTCGCGCAGTTATAAGAGAAAAAGTTTTGACGCGTATCCCATAGACACTAGTAAAACCGATGTGTTCAGATCTAGCTCGTTTTGGTGTAAAACAGCTTGTTTCGGTTTATTAAGCACGAATACATGCTTTGGCGCAGTTATAGGAGAAAAACTTTTGACGCGTATCACAAGGACTTGTAAAACCGATGCGTTCAGATTTAGCTCGTTTTGGTCTAAAACAGCTTGTTTGGTTGCATTAAGCACGAATACAAGCTTTTCGCGCAGTTATAAGAGAAAAAGTTTTGACGCCTGTCACAGGGAGACGTAAAATCGATGTGTTCAGATCTAGCTCGTTTTGGTCTAAAACAGCTTGTTTCGTTGTATTAAGCACGAATACATGCTTTTCGCGCAGTTATAAGAGAAAAAGATTTGACGCGTATCCCATAGACACTAGTAAAACCGATGTGTTCAGATCTAGCTCGTTTTGGTCTAAAACAGCTTCTTTCGTTGTATTACGCATGAATGCAAGCTTTTCGAGCAGTTATAAGAGAAAAAGTTTTGACGCGTATCATATAGACACTTGTAAAATCGATGTGTTCAGATCTAGCTCGTTTTGGTGTAAAACAGCTTGTTTCGGTTTATTAAGCACGAATACATGCTTTTCGCGCAGTTATAAGAGAAAAAGTTTTGACGCGTATCACATAGACACTTGTAAAACCGATGTGTTCAGATCTAGCTCGTTTTGGTCTAAAACAACTTCTTTCGTTGTGTTACGCATGAATACAAGCTTTTCGTGCAGTTATAAGAGAAAA
The DNA here is from genome assembly GCF_052857255.1 of Amblyomma americanum. NCBI lineage: Eukaryota > Metazoa > Arthropoda > Arachnida > Ixodida > Ixodidae > Amblyomma > Amblyomma americanum. Next base: position 374,631 of record NW_027526556.1, on the reverse strand, counting down.
AGTTTTGACGCGTATCACATGGACATTTGTAAAACCGATGTGTTCAGATCTAGCTCGTTTAGGTCTAAAACAGCTTGTTTCATTGTATTAAGCACGAATACATGCTTTTCGCGCAGTTATAAGAGAAAAAGTTTTGACGCGTATCACAAAGACACTTGTAAAACCGATGTGTTCAGATCTAGCTCGTTTTGGTCTAAAACAACTTGTTTCGTTGTAATACGCACGAATACAAGCTTTTCGAGCAGTTATGAGAAAAAGTTTTGACGCGTATCACATGGACACTTGTAAAACCGATGTGTTCAGATCTAGCTCGTTTAGGTCTAAAACAGCTTGTTTCGTTGTATTATGCAAGAATACATGCTTTTCGCGCAGTTATAAGAGAAAAAGTTTTGACGCGTATCACACGGACACTTGTAAAACCGATGTGTTCAGATCTAGCTCGTTTTGGTGTAAAACAGCTTGTTTCGGTTTATTAAGCACGAATACATGCTTTGGCGCAGTTATAAGAGAAAAACTTTTGACGCGTATCACAAGGACTTGTAAAACCGATGTGTTCAGATTTAGCTCGTTTTGGTCTAAAACAGCTTGTTTGGTTGTATTAAGCACGAATACAAGCTTTTCGCGCAGTTATAAGAGAAAAAGTTTTGACGCCTGTCACAGGGAGACTTGTAAAACCGATGTGTTCAGATCTAGCTCGTTTTGGTCTAAAACAGCTTGTTTCGTTGTATTAAGCACGAATACAAGCTTTTCGAGCAGTTATCAGAAGTTTTGACGCATATCACATGGACACTTGTAAAACCGATGTGTTCAGATCTAGCTCGTTTAGGTCTAAAACAGCTTGTTTCGCTGTAATAAGCACGAATACATGCTTTTCGCGCAGTTATAAGAGAAAAAGTTTTGACGCTTATCACATAGACACTTGTAAAACCGATGTGTTCAGATCTAGCTCGTTTTGGTCTAAAACAGCTTCTTTCGTTGTATTACGCATGAATACAAGCTTTTCGAGCAGTTATAAGAGAAAAAGTTTTGACGCGTATCACATAGACACTTGTAAAACCGATGTGTTCAGATCTAGCTCGTTTAGGTCTAAAACAGCTTGTTTCGTTGTATTAAGCACGAATACATGCTTTTCGCGCAGTTATAAGAGAAAAAGTTTTGACGCGTATCACATGGACATTTGTAAAACCGATGTGTTCAGATCTAGCTCGTTTAGGTCTAAAACAGCTTGTTTCGTTGTATTAAGCACGAATACATGCTTTTCGCGCAGTTATAAGAGAAAAAGTTTGACGCGTATCACATACACTTGTAAAACCGATGTGTTCAGATCTAGCTCGTTTTGGTCTAAAACAGCTTGTTTCGTTGTAATACGCACGAATACAAGCTTTTCGAGCAGTTATGAGAAAAAGTTTTGACGCGTATCACATGGACACTTGTAAAACCGATGTGTTCAGATCTAGCTCGTTTAGGTCTAAAACAGCTTGTTTCGTTGTATTAAGCACGAATACATACTTTTCGCGCAGTTATAAGAGAAAAAGTTTTGACGCGTATCACATAGACACTTGTAAAACCGATGTGTTCAGATCTAGCTCGTTTTGGTCTAAAACAACTTCTTGCGTTGTATTACGCATGAATACAAGCTTTTCGAGCAGTTATAAGAGAAAAAGTTTTGACGCGTATCACATAGACACTTGTAAAACCGATGTGTTCAGATCTAGCTCGTTTAGGTCTAAAACAGCTTGTTTCGTTGTATTAGGCACGAATACATGCTTTTCGCGCAGTTATAAGAGAAAAAGTTTTGACGCGTATCACATGGACATTTGTAAAACCGATGTGTTCAGATCTAGCTCGTTTAGGTCTAAAACAGCTTGTTTCATTGTATTAAGCACGAATACATGCTTTTCGCGCAGTTATAAGAGAAAAAGTTTTGACGCGTATCACATAGACACTTGTAAAACCGATGTTTTCAGATCTAGCTCGTTTTGGTCTAAAACAACTTGTTTCGTTGTAATACGCACGAATACAAGCTTTTCGAGCAGTTATGAGAAAAAGTTTTGACGCGTATCACATGCACACTTGTAAAACCGATGAGTTCAGATCTAGCTCGTTTAGGTCTAAAACAGCTTGTTTCGTTGTATTAAGCACAAATACATGCTTTTCGCCCAGTTATAAGAGAAAAAGTTTTGACGCGTATCACATGGACACTTGTAAAACCGATGTGTTCAGATCTAGCTCGTTTTGGTGTAAAACAGCTTGTTTCGGTTTATTAAGCACGAATACATGCTTTGGCGCAGTTATAAGAGAAAAAGTTTTGACGCGTATCACATAGACACTTGTAAAACCGATGTGTTCAGATCTAGCTCGTTTAGGTCTAACACAGCTTGTTTCGTTGTATTAAGCACGAATACATGCTTTTCGCGCAGTTATAAGAGAAAAAGTTTTGACGCGTATCACATGGACATTTGTAAAACCGATGTGTTCAGATCTAGCTCGTTTAGGTCTAAAACAGCTTGTTTCGTTGTATTAAGCACGAATACATGCTTTTCGCGCAGTTATAAGAGAAAAAGTTTTGACGCGTATCACATAGACACTTGTAAAACCGATGTGTTCAGATCTAGCTCGTTTTGGTCTAAAACAACTTCTTTCGTTGTGTTACGCATGAATACAAGCTTTTCGTGCAGTTATAAGAGAAAAAGTTTTGACGCGTATCACATGGACATTTGTAAAACCGATGTGTTCAGATCTAGCTCGTTTAGGTCTAAAACAGCTTGTTTCATTGTATTAAGCACGAATACATGCTTTTCGCGCAGTTATAAGAGAAAAAGTTTTGACGCGTATCACATGGACACTTGTAAAACCGATGTGTTCAGATCTAGCTCGTTTAGGTCTAAAACAGCTTGTTTCGTTGTATTATGCACGAATACATGCTTTTCGCGCAGTTATAAGAGAAAAAGTTTTGACGCGTATCACACGGACACTTGTAAAACCGATGTGTTCAGATCTAGCTCGTTTTGGTGTAAAACAGCTTGTTTCGGTTTATTAAGCACAAATACATGCTTTGGCGCAGTTATAAGAGAAAAACTTTTGACGCGTATCACAAGGACTTGTAAAACCGATGTGTTCAGATTTAGCTCGTTTTGGTCTAAAACAGCTTGTTTGGTTGTATTAAGCACGAATACAAGCTTTTCGCGCAGTTATAAGAGAAAAAGTTTTGACGCCTGTCACAGGGAGACTTGTAAAACCGATGTGTTCAGATCTAGCTCGTTTTGGTCTAAAACAGCTTGTTTCGTTGTATTAAGCACGAATACAAGCTTTTCGAGCAGTTATCAGAAGTTTTGACGCGTATCACATGGACACTTGTAAAACCGATGTGTTCAGATCTAGCTCGTTTAGGTCTAAAACAGCTTGTTTCGTTGTAATAAGCACGAATACATGCTTTTCGCGCAGTTATAAGAGAAAAAGTTTTGACGCGTATCACATGGACATTTGTAAAACCGATGTGTTCAGATCTAGCTCGTTTAGGTCTAAAACAGCTTGTTTCGTTGTATTAAGCACGAATACATGCTTTTCGCGCAGTTATAAGAGAAAAAGTTTGACGCGTATCACATACACTTGTAAAACCGATGTGTTCAGATCTAGCTCGTTTTGGTCTAAAACAACTTGTTTCGTTGTAATACGCACGAATACAAGCTTTTCGAGCAGTTATGAGAAAAAGTTTGGACGCGTATCACATGGACACTTGTAAAACCGATGTGTTCAGATCTAGCTCGTTTAGGTCTAAAACAGCTTGTTTCGTTGTATTAAGCACGAATACATACTTTTCGCGCAGTTATAAGAGAAAAAGTTTTGACGCGTATCACATAGACACTTGTAAAACCGATGTGTTCAGATCTAGCTCGTTTTGGTCTAAAACAACTTCTTGCGTTGTATTACGCATGAATACAAGCTTTTCGAGCAGTTATAAGAGAAAAAGTTTTGACGCGTATCACATAGACACTTGTAAAACCGATGTGTTCAGATCTAGCTCGTTTAGGTCTAAAACAGCTTGTTTCGTTGTATTAAGCACGAATACATACTTTTCGCGCAGTTATAAGAGAAAAAGTTTTGACGCGTATCACATAGACACTTGTAAAACCGATGTGTTCAGATCTAGCTCGTTTTGGTCTAAAACAACTTCTTGCGTTGTATTACGCATGAATACAAGCTTTTCGAGCAGTTATAAGAGAAAAAGTTTGACGCGTATCACATACACTTGTAAAACCGATGTGTTCAGATCTAGCTCGTTTTGGTCTAAAACAGCTTGTTTCGTTGTAATACGCACGAATACAAGCTTTTCGAGCAGTTATGAGAAAAAGTTTTGACGCGTATCACATGGACACTTGTAAAACCGATGTGTTCAGATCTAGCTCGTTTAGGTCTAAAACAGCTTGTTTCGTTGTATTAAGCACGAATACATACTTTTCGCGCAGTTATAAGAGAAAAAGTTTTGACGCGTATCACATAGACACTTGTAAAACCGATGTGTTCAGATCTAGCTCGTTTTGGTCTAAAACAACTTCTTGCGTTGTATTACACATGAATACAAGCTTTTCGAGCAGTTATAAGAGAAAAAGTTTTGACGCGTATCACATAGACACTTGTAAAACCGATGTGTTCAGATCTAGCTCGTTTAGGTCTAAAACAGCTTGTTTCGTTGTATTAAGCACGAATACATACTTTTCGCGCAGTTATAAGAGAAAAAGTTTTGACGCGTATCACATAGACACTTGTAAAACCGATGTGTTCAGATCTAGCTCGTTTTGGTCTAAAACAACTTCTTGCGTTGTATTACGCATGAATACAAGCTTTTCGAGCAGTTATAAGAGAAAAAGTTTTGACGCGTATCACATAGACACTTGTAAAACCGATGTGTTCAGATCTAGCTCGTTTAGGTCTAAAACAGCTTGTTTCGTTGTATTAAGCATGAATACATGCTTTTCGCGCAGTTATAAGAGAAAAAGTTTTGACGCGTATCACATACACTTGTAAAACCGATGTGTTCAGATCTAGCTCATTTTGGTCTAAAACAGCTTGTTTCGTTGTAATACGCACGAATACAAGCTTTTCGAGCAGTTATGAGAAAAAGTTTTGACGCGTATCACATGGACACTTGTAAAACCGATGTGTTCAGATCTAGATCGTTTAGGTCTAAAACGGCTTGTTTCGTTGTATTAAGCACGAATACATGCTTTTCGCGCAGTTATAAGAGAAAAAGTTTTGACGCGTATCCCATAGACACTAGTAAAACCGATGTGTTCAGATCTAGCTCGTTTTGGTCTAAAACAACTTGTTTCGTTGTAATACGCACGAATACAAGCTTTTCGAGCAGTTATGAGAAAGAGTTTTGACGCGTATCACATGCACACTTGTAAAACCGATGAGTTCAGATCTAGCTCGTTTAGGTCTAAAACAGCTTGTTTCGTTGTATTAAGCACAAATACATGCTTTTCGCCCAGTTATAAGAGAAAAAGTTTTGACGCGTATCACATGGACACTTGTAAAACCGATGTGTTCAGATCTAGCTCGTTTTGGTGTAAAACAGCTTGTTTCGTTGTATTAAGCACGAATACATGCTTTTCGCGCAGTTATAAGAGAAAAAGTTTTGACGCGTATCACATGGGCATTTGTAAAACCGATGTGTTCAGATCTAGCTCGTTTAGGTCTAAAACAGCTTGTTTCGTTGTATTAGGCACGAATACATGCTTTTCGCGCAGTTATAAGAGAAAAAGTTTTGACGCGTATCACATAGACACTTGTAAAACCGATGTTTTCAGATCTAGCTCGTTTTGGTCTAAAACAACTTGTTTCGTTGTAATACGCACGAATACAAGCTTTTCGAGCAGTTATGAGAAAAAGTTTTGACGCGTATCACATGCACACTTGTAAAACCGATGAGTTCAGATCTAGCTCGTTTAGGTCTAAAACAGCTTGTTTCGTTGTATTAAGCACAAATACATGCTTTTCGCCCAGTTATAAGAGAAAAAGTTTTGACGCGTATCACATGGACACTTGTAAAACCGATGTGTTCAGATCTAGCTCGTTTTGGTGTAAAACAGCTTGTTTCGGTTTATTAAGCACGAATACATGCTTTGGCGCAGTTATAAGAGAAAAAGTTTTGACGCGTATCACATAGACACTTGTAAAACCGATGTGTTCAGATCTAGCTCGTTTAGGTCTAACACAGCTTGTTTCGTTGTATTAAGCACGAATACATGCTTTTCGCGCAGTTATAAGAGAAAAAGTTTTGACGCGTATCACATGGACATTTGTAAAACCGATGTGTTCAGATCTAGCTCGTTTAGGTCTAAAACAGCTTGTTTCGTTGTATTAAGCACGAATACATGCTTTTCGCGCAGTTATAAGAGAAAAAGTTTTGACGCGTATCACATAGACACTTGTAAAACCGATGTGTTCAGATCTAGCTCGTTTTGGTCTAAAACAACTTCTTTCGTTGTGTTACGCATGAATACAAGCTTTTCGTGCAGTTATAAGAGAAAAAGTTTTGACGCGTATCACATGGACATTTGTAAAACCGATGTGTTCAGATCTAGCTCGTTTAGGTCTAAAACAGCTTGTTTCATTGTATTAAGCACGAATACATGCTTTTCGCGCAGTTATAAGAGAAAAAGTTTTGACGCGTATCACAAAGACACTTGTAAAACCGATGTGTTCAGATCTAGCTCGTTTTGGTCTAAAACAACTTGTTTCGTTGTAATACGCACGAATACAAGCTTTTCGAGCAGTTATGAGAAAAAGTTTTGACGCGTATCACATGGACACTTGTAAAACCGATGTGTTCAGATCTAGCTCGTTTAGGTCTAAAACAGCTTGTTTCGTTGTATTATGCACGAATACATGCTTTTCGCGCAGTTATAAGAGAAAAAGTTTTGACGCGTATCACACGGACACTTGTAAAACCGATGTGTTCAGATCTAGCTCGTTTTGGTGTAAAACAGCTTGTTTCGGTTTATTAAGCACGAATACATGCTTTGGCGCAGTTATAAGAGAAAAACTTTTGACGCGTATCACAAGGACTTGTAAAACCGATGTGTTCAGATTTAGCTCGTTTTGGTCTAAAACAGCTTGTTTGGTTGTATTAAGCACGAATACAAGCTTTTCGCGCAGTTATAAGAGAAAAAGTTTTGACGCCTGTCACAGGGAGACTTGTAAAACCGATGTGTTCAGATCTAGCTCGTTTTGGTCTAAAACAGCTTGTTTCGTTGTATTAAGCACGAATACAAGCTTTTCGAGCAGTTATCAGAAGTTTTGACGCGTATCACATGGACACTTGTAAAACCGATGTGTTCAGATCTAGCTCGTTTAGGTCTAAAACAGCTTGTTTCGCTGTAATAAGCACGAATACATGCTTTTCGCGCAGTTATAAGAGAAAAAGTTTTGACGCTTATCACATAGACACTTGTAAAACCGATGTGTTCAGATCTAGCTCGTTTTGGTCTAAAACAGCTTCTTTCGTTGTATTACGCATGAATACAAGCTTTTCGAGCAGTTATAAGAGAAAAAGTTTTGACGCGTATCACATAGACACTTGTAAAACCGATGTGTTCAGATCTAGCTCGTTTAGGTCTAAAACAGCTTGTTTCGTTGTATTAAGCACGAATACATGCTTTTCGCGCAGTTATAAGAGAAAAAGTTTTGACGCGTATCACATGGACATTTGTAAAACCGATGTGTTCAGATCTAGCTCGTTTAGGTCTAAAACAGCTTGTTTCGTTGTATTAAGCACGAATACATGCTTTTCGCGCAGTTATAAGAGAAAAAGTTTGACGCGTATCACATACACTTGTAAAACCGATGTGTTCAGATCTAGCTCGTTTTGGTCTAAAACAGCTTGTTTCGTTGTAATACGCACGAATACAAGCTTTTCGAGCAGTTATGAGAAAAAGTTTTGACGCGTATCACATGGACACTTGTAAAACCGATGTGTTCAGATCTAGCTCGTTTAGGTCTAAAACAGCTTGTTTCGTTGTATTAAGCACGAATACATACTTTTCGCGCAGTTATAAGAGAAAAAGTTTTGACGCGTATCACATAGACACTTGTAAAACCGATGTGTTCAGATCTAGCTCGTTTTGGTCTAAAACAACTTCTTGCGTTGTATTACGCATGAATACAAGCTTTTCGAGCAGTTATAAGAGAAAAAGTTTTGACGCGTATCACATAGACACTTGTAAAACCGATGTGTTCAGATCTAGCTCGTTTAGGTCTAAAACAGCTTGTTTCGTTGTATTAGGCACGAATACATGCTTTTCGCGCAGTTATAAGAGAAAAAGTTTTGACGCGTATCACATGGACATTTGTAAAACCGATGTGTTCAGATCTAGCTCGTTTAGGTCTAAAACAGCTTGTTTCATTGTATTAAGCACGAATACATGCTTTTCGCGCAGTTATAAGAGAAAAAGTTTTGACGCGTATCACATAGACACTTGTAAAACCGATGTTTTCAGATCTAGCTCGTTTTGGTCTAAAACAACTTGTTTCGTTGTAATACGCACGAATACAAGCTTTTCGAGCAGTTATGAGAAAAAGTTTTGACGCGTATCACATGCACACTTGTAAAACCGATGAGTTCAGATCTAGCTCGTTTAGGTCTAAAACAGCTTGTTTCGTTGTATTAAGCACAAATACATGCTTTTCGCCCAGTTATAAGAGAAAAAGTTTTGACGCGTATCACATGGACACTTGTAAAACCGATGTGTTCAGATCTAGCTCGTTTTGGTGTAAAACAGCTTGTTTCGGTTTATTAAGCACGAATACATGCTTTGGCGCAGTTATAAGAGAAAAAGTTTTGACGCGTATCACATAGACACTTGTAAAACCGATGTGTTCAGATCTAGCTCGTTTAGGTCTAACACAGCTTGTTTCGTTGTATTAAGCACGAATACATGCTTTTCGCGCAGTTATAAGAGAAAAAGTTTTGACGCGTATCACATGGACATTTGTAAAACCGATGTGTTCAGATCTAGCTCGTTTAGGTCTAAAACAGCTTGTTTCGTTGTATTAAGCACGAATACATGCTTTTCGCGCAGTTATAAGAGAAAAAGTTTTGACGCGTATCACATAGACACTTGTAAAACCGATGTGTTCAGATCTAGCTCGTTTTGGTCTAAAACAACTTCTTTCGTTGTGTTACGCATGAATACAAGCTTTTCGTGCAGTTATAAGAGAAAAAGTTTTGACGCGTATCACATGGACATTTGTAAAACCGATGTGTTCAGATCTAGCTCGTTTAGGTCTAAAACAGCTTGTTTCATTGTATTAAGCACGAATACATGCTTTTCGCGCAGTTATAAGAGAAAAAGTTTTGACGCGTATCACATGGACACTTGTAAAACCGATGTGTTCAGATCTAGCTCGTTTAGGTCTAAAACAGCTTGTTTCGTTGTATTATGCACGAATACATGCTTTTCGCGCAGTTATAAGAGAAAAAGTTTTGACGCGTATCACACGGACACTTGTAAAACCGATGTGTTCAGATCTAGCTCGTTTTGGTGTAAAACAGCTTGTTTCGGTTTATTAAGCACAAATACATGCTTTGGCGCAGTTATAAGAGAAAAACTTTTGACGCGTATCACAAGGACTTGTAAAACCGATGTGTTCAGATTTAGCTCGTTTTGGTCTAAAACAGCTTGTTTGGTTGTATTAAGCACGAATACAAGCTTTTCGCGCAGTTATAAGAGAAAAAGTTTTGACGCCTGTCACAGGGAGACTTGTAAAACCGATGTGTTCAGATCTAGCTCGTTTTGGTCTAAAACAGCTTGTTTCGTTGTATTAAGCACGAATACAAGCTTTTCGAGCAGTTATCAGAAGTTTTGACGCGTATCACATGGACACTTGTAAAACCGATGTGTTCAGATCTAGCTCGTTTAGGTCTAAAACAGCTTGTTTCGTTGTAATAAGCACGAATACATGCTTTTCGCGCAGTTATAAGAGAAAAAGTTTTGACGCGTATCACATGGACATTTGTAAAACCGATGTGTTCAGATCTAGCTCGTTTAGGTCTAAAACAGCTTGTTTCGTTGTATTAAGCACGAATACATGCTTTTCGCGCAGTTATAAGAGAAAAAGTTTGACGCGTATCACATACACTTGTAAAACCGATGTGTTCAGATCTAGCTCGTTTTGGTCTAAAACAGCTTGTTTCGTTGTAATACGCACGAATACAAGCTTTTCGAGCAGTTATGAGAAAAAGTTTTGACGCGTATCACATGGACACTTGTAAAACCGATGTGTTCAGATCTAGCTCGTTTAGGTCTAAAACAGCTTGTTTCGTTGTATTAAGCACGAATACATACTTTTCGCGCAGTTATAAGAGAAAAAGTTTTGACGCGTATCACATAGACACTTGTAAAACCGATGTGTTCAGATCTAGCTCGTTTTGGTCTAAAACAACTTCTTGCGTTGTATTACGCATGAATACAAGCTTTTCGAGCAGTTATAAGAGAAAAAGTTTTGACGCGTATCACATAGACACTTGTAAAACCGATGTGTTCAGATCTAGCTCGTTTAGGTCTAAAACAGCTTGTTTCGTTGTATTAAGCACGAATACATGCTTTTCGCGCAGTTATAAGAGAAAAAGTTTTGACGCGTATCACATTGACATTTGTAAAACCGATGTGTTCAGATCTAGCTCGTTTAGGTCTAAAACAGCTTGTTTCGTTGTATTAAGCACGAATACATGCTTTTCGCGCAGTTATAAGAGAAAAAGTTTTGACGCGTATTACATAGACACTTGTAAAACCGATGTGTTCAGATCTAGCTCGTTTTGGTCTAAAACAGCTTGTTTCGTTGTATTAAGCACGAATACAAGCTTTTCAAGCAGTTATGAGAAAAAGTTTTGACGCGTATCACATGGACACTTGTAAAACCGATGTGTTCAGATCTAGCTCGTTTAGGTCTAAAACAGCTTGTTTCGTTGTATTAAGCACGAATACATGCTTTTCGCGCAGTTATAAGAGAAAAAGTTTTGACGCGTATCACATGGACACTTGTAAAACCGATGTGTTCAGATCTAGCTCGTTTTGGTGTAAAACAGCTTGTTTCGGTTTATTAAGCACGAATACATGCTTTGGCGCAGTTATAAGAGAAAAACTTTTGACGCGTATCACAAATATTTGTAAAACCGATGTGTTCAGATTTAGCTCGTTTTGGTCTAAAACAGCTTGTTTGGTTGTATTAAGCACGAATACAAGCTTTTCGCGCAGTTATAAGAGAAAAAGTTTTGACGCCTGTCACAGGGAGACTTGTAAAACCGATGTGTTCAGATCTAGCTCGTTTTGGTCTAAAACAGCTTGTTTCGTTGTATTAAGCACGAATACAAGCTTTTCGAGCAGTTAAAAGAAGTTTTGACGCGTATCACATGGACACTTGTAAAACCGATGTGTTCAGATCTAGCTCGTTTAGGTCTAAAACAGCTTGTTTCGTTGTATTAAGCACGAATACATGCTTTTCGGGCAGTTATAAGAGAAAAAGTTTTGACGCGTATCAATAGACACTTGTAAAACCGATGTGTTCAGATCTAGCTTGTTTTGGTCTAAAACAGCTTCTTTCGTTGTATTAGGCACGAATACAAGCTTTTCGAGCAGTTATAAAAGAAAAAGTTTTGACGCGTATCACATAGACACTTGTAAAACCGATGTGTTCAGATCTAGCTCATTTAGGTCTAAAACAACTTGTTTCGTTGTAATACGCACGAATACAAGCTTTTCGAGCAGTTATGAGAAAAAGTTTTGACGCGTATCACATGGACACTTGTAAAACCGATGTGTTCAGATCTAGCTCGTTTAGGTCTAAAACAGCTTGTTTCGTTGTATTATGCACGAATACATGCTTTTCGCGCAGTTATAAGAGAAAAAGTTTTGACGCGTATCACACGGACACTTGTAAAACCGATGTGTTCAGATCTAGCTCGTTTTGGTGTAAAACTGCTTGTTTCGGTTTATTAAGCACGAATACATGCTTTGGCGCAGTTATAAGAGAAAAACTTTTGACGCGTATCACAAGGACTTGTAAAACCGATGTGTTCAGATTTAGCTCGTTTTGGTCTAAAACAGCTTGTTTGGTTGTATTAAGCACGAATACAAGCTTTTCGCGCAGTTATAAGAGAAAAAGTTTTGACGCCTGTCACAGGGAGACTTGTAAAACCGATGTGTTCAGATCTAGCTCGTTTTGGTCTAAAACAGCTTGTTTCGTTGTATTAAGCACGAATACAAGCTTTTCGAGCAGTTATCAGAAGTTTTGACGCGTATCACATGGACACTTGTAAAACCGATGTGTTCAGATCTAGCTCGTTTAGGTCTAAAACAGCTTGTTTCGTTGTAATAAGCACGAATACATGCTTTTCGCGCAGTTATAAGAGAAAAAGTTTTGACGCGTATCACATAGACACTTGTAAAACCGATGTGTTCAGATCTAGCTCGTTTTGGTCTGAAACAGCTTCTTTCGTTGTATTACGCATGAGTACAAGCTTTTCGAGCAGTTATAAGAGAAAAAGTTTTGACGCGTATCACATGGACACTTGTAAAACCGATGTGTTCAGATCTAGCTCGTTTAGGTCTAAAACAGCTTGTTTCGTTGTATTAAGCACGAATACATGCTTTTCGCGCAGTTATAAGAGAAAAAGTTTTGACGCGTATCACATGGACATTTGTAAAACCGATGTGTTCAGATCTAGCTCGTTTAGGTCTAAAACAGCTTGTTTCGTTGTATTAAGCACGAATACATGCTTTTCGCGCAGTTATAAGAGAAAAAGTTTGACGCGTATCACATACACTTGTAAAACCGATGTGTTCAGATCTAGCTCGTTTTGGTCTAAAACAGCTTGTTTCGTTGTAATACGCACGAATACAAGCTTTTCGAGCAGTTATGAGAAAAAGTTTTGACGCGTATCACATGGACACTTGTAAAACCGATGTGTTCAGATCTAGCTCGTGTAGGTCTAAAACAGCTTGTTTCGTTGTATTAAGCACGAATACATACTTTTCGCGCATTTATAAGAGAAAAAGTTTTGACGCGTATCACATAGACACTTGTAAAACCGATGTGTTCAGATCTAGCTCGTTTTGGTCTAAAACAACTTCTTGCGTTGTATTACGCATGAATACAAGCTTTTCGAGCAGTTATAAGAGAAAAAGTTTTGACGCATATCACATAGACACTTGTAAAACCGATGTGTTCAGATCTAGCTCGTTTAGGTCTAAAACAGCTTGTTTCGTTGTATTAAGCACGAATACATGCTTTTCGCGCAGTTATAAGAGAAAAAGTTTTGACGCGTATCACATGGACATTTGTAAAACCGATGTGTTCAGATCTAGCTCGTTTAGGTCTAAAACAGCTTGTTTCGTTGTATTAAGCACGAATACATGCTTTTCGCGCAGTTATAAGAGAAAAAGTTTTGACGCGTATTACATAGACACTTGTAAAACCGATGTGTTCAGATCTAGCTCGTTTTGGTCTAAAACAGCTTGTTTCGTTGTATAAAGCACGAATACAAGCTTTTCAAGCAGTTATGAGAAAAAGTTTTGACGCGTATCACATGGACACTTGTAAAACCGATGTGTTCAGATCTAGCTCGTTTAGGTCTAAAACAGCTTGTTTCGTTGTATTAAGCACGAATACATGCTTTTCGCGCAGTTATAAGAGAAAAAGTTTTGACGCGTATCACATGGACACTTGTAAAACCGATGTGTTCAGATCTAGCTCGTTTTGGTGTAAAACAGCTTGTTTCGGTTTATTAAGCACGAATACATGCTTTGGCGCAGTTATAAGAGAAAAACTTTTGACGCGTATCACAAATATTTGTAAAACCGATGTGTTCAGATTTAGCTCGTTTTGGTCTAAAACAGCTTGTTTGGTTGTATTAAGCACGAATACAAGCTTTTCGCGCAGTTATAAGAGAAAAAGTTTTGACGCCTGTCACAGGGAGACTTGTAAAACCGATGTGTTCAGATCTAGCTCGTTTTGGTCTAAAACAGCTTGTTTCGTTGTATTAAGCACGAATACAAGCTTTTCGAGCAGTTATAAGAAGTTTTGACGCGTATCACATGGACACTTGTAAAACCGATGTGTTCAGATCTAGCTCGTTTAGGTCTAAAACAGCTTGTTTCGTTGTATTAAGCACGAATACATGCTTTTCGGGCAGTTATAAGAGAAAAAGTTTTGACGCGTATCAATAGACACTTGTAAAACCGATGTGTTCAGATCTAGCTCGTTTTGGTCTAAAACAGCTTCTTTCGTTGTATTAGGCACGAATACAAGCTTTTCGAGCAGTTATAAAAAAAAAAGTTTTGACGCGTATCACATAGACACTTGTAAAACCGATGTGTTCAGATCTAGCTCATTTAGGTCTAAAACAGCTTGTTTCGTTGTATTAAGCACGAATACATGCTTTTCGCGCAGTTATAAGAGAAAAAGTTTGACGCGTATCACATAGACACTTGTAAAACCGATGTGCTCAGATCTAGCTCGTTTAGGTCTAAAACAGCTTGTTTCGTTGAATTAAGCACGAATACATGCTTTTCGCGCAGTTATAAGAGAAAAAGTTTTGACGCGTATTACATGGACACTTGTAAAACCGATGTGTTCAGATCTAGCTCGTTTTGGTGTAAAACAGCTTGTTTCGGTTTATTAAGCACGAATACATGCTTTGGCGCAGTTATAAGAGAAAAACTTTTGACGCGTATCACAAGGACTTGTAAAACCGATGTGTTCAGATTTAGCTCGTTTTGGTCTAAAACAGCTTGTTTGGTTGTAATAAGCATGAATACAAGCTTTTCGCGCAGTTATAAGAGAAAAAGTTTTGACGCCTGTCACAGGAAGACTTGTAAAACCGATGTGTTCAGATCTAGCTCGTTTTGGTCTAAAACAGCTTGTTTCGTTGTATTAAGCACGAATACAAGCTTTTCGAGCAGTTATCAGAAGTTTTGACGCGTATCACATGGACACTTGTAAAACCGATGTGTTCAGATCTAGCTCGTTTAGGTCTAAAACAGCATGTTTCGTTGTAATAGGCACGAATACATGCTTTTCGCGCAGTTATAAGAGAAAAAGTTTTGACGCGTATCACATAGACACTTGTAAAACCGATGTGTTCAGATCTAGCTCGTTTTGGTCTAAAACAGCTTCTTTCGTTGTATTACGCATGAATACAAGCTTTTCGAGCAGATATAAGAGAAAAAGTTTTGACGCGTATCACATAGACACTTGTAAAACCGATGTGTTCAGATCTAGCTCGTTTAGGTCTAAAACAGCTTGTTTCGTTGTATTAAGCACGAATACATGCTTTTCGCGCAGTTATAAGAGAAAAAGTTTTGACGCGTATCACATGGACATTTGTAAAACCGATGTGTTCAGATCTAGCTCGTTTAGGTCTAAAACAGCTTGTTTCGTTGTATTAAGCACGAATACATGCTTTTCGCGCAGTTATAAGAGAAAAAGTTTTGACGCGTATCACATACACTTGTAAAACCGATGTGTTCAGATCTAGCTCGTTTTGGTCTAAAACAGCTTGTTTCGTTGTAATACGCACGAATACAAGCTTTTCGAGCAGTTATGAGAAAAAGTTTTGACGCGTATCACATGGACACTTGTAAAACCGATGTGTTCAGATCTAGCTCGTTTAGGTCTAAAACGGCTTGTTTCGTTGTAATAAGCACGAATACATGCTTTTCGCGCAGTTATAAGAGAAAAAGTTTTGACGCGTATCCCATAGACACTAGTAAAACCGATGTGTTCAGATCTAGCTCGTTTTGGTCTAAAACAGCTTGTTTCGTTGTATTAAGCACGAATACATGCTTTTCGCGCAGTTATAAGAGAAAACGTTTTGACGCGTATCACATGGGCATTTGTAAAACCGATGTGTTCAGATCTAGCTCGTTTAGGTCTAAAACAGCTTGTTTCGTTGTATTAGGCACGAATACATGCTTTTCGCGCAGTTATAAGAGAAAAAGTTTTGACGCGTATCACATAGACACTTGTAAAACCGATGTTTTCAGATCTAGCTCGTTTTGGTCTAAAACAACTTGTTTCGTTGTAATACGCGCGAATACAAGCTTTTCGAGCAGTTATGAGAAAAAGTTTTGACGCGTATCACATGCACACTTGTAAAACCGATGAGTTCAGATCTAGCTCGTTTAGGTCTAAAACAGCTTGTTTCGTTGTATTAAGCACAAATACATGCTTTTCGCCCAGTTATAAGAGAAAAAGTTTTGACGCGTATCACATGGACACTTGTAAAACCGATGTGTTCAGATCTAGCTCGTTTTGGTGTAAAACAGCTTGTTTCGGTTTATTAAGCACGAATACATGCTTTGGCGCAGTTATAAGAGAAAATGTTTTGACGCGTATCACATAGACACTTGTAAAACCGATGTGTTCAGATCTAGCTCGTTTAGGTCTAAAACAGCTTGTTTCGTTGTATTAGGCACGAATACATGCTTTTCGCGCAGTTATAAGAGAAAAAGTTTTGACGCGTATCACATGGACATTTGTAAAACCGATGTGTTCAGATCTAGCTCGTTTAGGTCTAAAACAGCTTGTTTCGTTGTATTAAGCACGAATACATGCTTTTCGCGCAGTTATAAGAGAAAAAGTTTTGACGCGTATCACATAGACACTTGTAAAACCGATGTGTTCAGATCTAGCTCGTTTTGGTCTAAAATAACTTCTTTCGTTGTGTTACGCATGAATACAAGCTTTTCGTGCAGTTATAAGAGAAAAAGTTTTGACGCGTATCACATGGACATTTGTAAAACCGATGTGTTCAGATCTAGCTCGTTTAGGTCTAAAACAGCTTGTTTCATTGTATTAAGCACGAATACATGCTTTTCGCGCAGTTATAAGAGAAAAAGTTTTGACGCGTATCACAAAGACACTTGTAAAACCGATGTGTTCAGATCTAGCTCGTTTTGGTCTAAAACAACTTGTTTCGTTGTAATACGCACGAATACAAGCTTTTCGAGCAGTTATGAGAAAAAGTTTTGACGCGTATCACATGGACACTTGTAAAACCGATGTGTTCAGATCTAGCTCGTTTAGGTCTAAAACAGCTTGTTTCGTTGTATTAAGCACGAATACATGCTTTTCGCGCAGTTATAAGAGAAAAAGTTTTGACGCGTATCACACGGACACTTGTAAAACCGATGTGTTCAGATCTAGCTCGTTTTGGTGTAAAACAGCTTGTTTCGGTTTATTAAGCACGAATACATGCTTTGGCGCAGTTATAAGAGAAAAACTTTTGACGCGTATCACAAGGACTTGTAAAACCGATGTGTTCAGATTTAGCTCGTTTTGGTCTAAAACAGCTTGTTTGGTTGTATTAAGCACGAATACAAGCTTTTCGCGCAGTTATAAGAGAAAAAGTTTTGACGCCTGTCACAGGGAGACTTGTAAAACCGATGTGTTCAGATCTAGCTCGTTTTGGTCTAAAACAGCTTGTTTCGTTGTATTAAGCACGAATACAAGCTTTTCGAGCAGTTATCAGAAGTTTTGACGCGTATCACATGGACACTTGTAAAACCGATGTGTTCAGATCTAGCTCGTTTAGGTCTAAAACAGCTTGTTTCGTTGTAATAAGCACGAATACATGCTTTTCGCGCAGTTATAAGAGAAAAAGTTTTGACGCGTATCACATAGACACTTGTAAAACCGATGTGTTCAGATCTAGCTCGTTTTGGTCTAAAACAGCTTCTTTCGTTGTATTACGCATGAATACAAGCTTTTCGAGCAGTTATAAGAGAAAAAGTTTTGACGCGTATCACATAGACACCTGTAAAACCGATGTGTTCAGATCTAGCTCGTTTAGGTCTAAAACAGCTTGTTTCGTTGTATTAGGCACGAATACATGCTTTTCGCGCAGATATAAGAGCAAAAGTTTTGACGCGTATCACATGGACATTTGTAAAACCGATGTGTTCAGATCTAGCTCGTTTAGGTCTAAAACAGCTTGTTTCGTTGTATTAAGCACGAATACATGCTTTTCGCGCAGTTATAAGAGAAAAAGTTTGACGCGTATCACATACACTTGTAAAACCGATGTGTTCAGATCTAGCTCGTTTTGGTCTAAAACAGCTTGTTTCGTTGTAATACGCACGAATACAAGCTTTTCGAGCAGTTATGAGAAAAAGTTTTGACGCGTATCACATGGACACTTGTAAAACCGATGTGTTCAGATCTAGCTCGTTTAGGTCTAAAACAGCTTGTTTCGTTGTATTAAGCACGAATACATACTTTTCGCGCAGTTATAAGAGAAAAAGTTTTGACGCGTATCACATAGACACTTGTAAAACCGATGTGTTCAGATCTAGCTCGTTTAGGTCTAAAACAGCTTGTTTCGTTGTATTAAGCACGAATACATGCTTTTCGCGCAGTTATAAGAGAAAAAGTTTTGACGCGTATCACATTGACATTTGTAAAACCGATGTGTTCAGATCTAGCTCGTTTAGGTCTAAAACAGCTTGTTTCGTTGTATTAAGCACGAATACATGCTTTTCGCGCAGTTATAAGAGAAAAAGTTTTGACGCGTATCACATACACTTGTAAAACTGATGTGTTCAGATCTAGCTCATTTTGGTCTAAAACAGCTTGTTTCGTTGTAATACGCACGAATACAAGCTTTTCGAGCAGTTATGAGAAAAAGTTTTGACGCGTATCACATGGACACTTGTAAAACCGATGTGTTCAGATCTAGCTCGTTTAGGTCTAAAACGGCTTGTTTCGTTGTATTAAGCACGAATACATGCTTTTCGCGCAGTTATAAGAGAAAAAGTTTTGACGCGTATCCCATAGACACTAGTAAAACCGATGTGTTCAGATCTAGCTCGTTTTGGTCTAAAACAGCTTGTTTCGTTGTATTAAGCACGAATACATGCTTTTCGCGCAGTTATAAGAGAAAAAGTTTTGACGCGTATCACATGGGCATTTGTAAAACCGATGTGTTCAGATCTAGCTCGTTTACGTCTAAAACAGCTTGTTTCGTTGTATTAGGCACGAATACATGCTTTTCGCGCAGTTATAAGAGAAAAAGTTTTGACGCGTATCACATAGACACTTGTAAAACCGATGTTTTCAGATCTAGCTCGTTTTGGTCTAAAACAACTTGTTTCGTTGTAATACGCACGAATACAAGCTTTTCGAGCAGTTATGAGAAAAAGTTTTGACGCGTATCACATGCACACTTGTAAAACCGATGAGTTCAGATCTAGCTCGTTTAGGTCTAAAACAGCTTGTTTCGTTGTATTAAGCACAAATACATGCTTTTCGCCCAGTTATAAGAGAAAAAGTTTTGACGCGTATCACATGGACACTTGTAAAACCGATGTGTTCAGATCTAGCTCGTTTTGGTGTAAAACAGCTTGTTTCGGTTTATTAAGCACGAATACATGCTTTGGCGCAGTTATAAGAGAAAAAGTTTTGACGCGTATCACATAGACACTTGTAAAACCGATGTGTTCAGATCTAGCTCGTTTAGGTCTAAAACAGCTTGTTTCGTTGTATTAAGCACGAATACATGCTTTTCGCGCAGTTATAAGAGAAAAAGTTTTGACGCGTATCACATGGACATTTGTAAAACCGATGTGTTCAGATCTAGCTCGTTTAGGTCTAAAACAGCTTGTTTCGTTGTATTAAGCACGAATACATGCTTTTCGCGCAGTTATAAGAGAAAACGTTTTGACGCGTATCACATAGACACTTGTAAAACCGATGTGTTCAGATCTAGCTCGTTTTGGTCTAAAACAACTTCTTTCGTTGTGTTACGCATGAATACAAGCTTTTCGTGCAGTTATAAGAGAAAAAGTTTTGACGCGTATCACATGGACATTTGTAAAACCGATGTGTTCAGATCTAGCTCGTTTAGGTCTAAAACAGCTTGTTTCATTGTATTAAGCACGAATACATGCTTTTCGCGCAGTTATAAGAGAAAAAGTTTTGACGCGTATCACAAAGACACTTGTAAAACCGATGTGTTCAGATCTAGCTCGTTTTGGTCTAAAACAACTTGTTTCGTTGTAATACGCACGAATACAAGCTTTTCGAGCAGTTATGAGAAAAAGTTTTGACGCGTATCACATGGACACTTGTAAAACCGATGTGTTCAGATCTAGCTCGTTTAGGTCTAAAACAGCTTGTTTCGTTGTATTATGCACGAATACATGCTTTTCGCGCAGTTATAAGAGAAAAAGTTTTGACGCGCATCACACGGACACTTGTAAAACCGATGTGTTCAGATCTAGCTCGTTTTGGTGTAAAACAGCTTGTTTCGGTTTATTAAGCACGAATACATGCTTTGGCGCAGTTATAAGAGAAAAACATTTGACGCGTATCACAAGGACTTGTAAAACCGATGTGTTCAGATTTAGCTCGTTTTGGTCTAAAACAGCTTGTTTGGTTGTATTAAGCACGAATACAAGCTTTTCACGCAGTTATAAGAGAAAAAGTTTTGACGCCTGTCACAGGGAGACTTGTAAAACCGATGTGTTCAGATCTAGCTCGTTTTGGTCTAAAACAGCTTGTTTCGTTGTATTAAGCACGAATACAAGCTTTTCGAGCAGTTATCAGAAGTTTTGACGCGTATCACATGGACACTTGTAAAACCGATGTGTTCAGATCTAGCTCGTTTAGGTCTAAAACAGCTTGTTTCGTTGTAATAAGCACGAATACATGCTTTTCGCGCAGTTATAAGAGAAAAAGTTTTGACGCGTATCACATAGACACTTGTAAAACCGATGTGTTCAGATCTAGCTCGTTTTGGTCTAAAACAGCTTCTTTCGTTGTATTACGCATGAATACAAGCTTTTCGAGCAGTTATAAGAGAAAAAGTTTTGACGCGTATCACATAGACACTTGTAAAACCGATGTGTTCAGATCTAGCTCGTTTAGGTCTAAAACAGCTTGTTTCGTTGTATTAAGCACGAATACATGCTTTTCGCGCAGTTATAAGAGAAAAAGTTTTGACGCGTATCACATGGACATTTGTAAAACCGATCTGTTCAGATCTAGCTCGTTTAGGTCTAAAACAGCTTGTTTCGTTGTATTAAGCACGAATACATGCTTTTCGCGCAGTTATAAGAGAAAAAGTTTGACGCGTATCACATACACTTGTAAAACCGATGTGTTCAGATCTAGCTCGTTTTGGTCTAAAACAGCTTGTTTCGTTGTAATACGCACGAATACAAGCTTTTCGAGCAGTTATGAGAAAAAGTTTTGACGCGTATCACATGGACACTTGTAAAACCGATGTGTTCAGATCTAGCTCGTTTAGGTCTAAAACAGCTTGTTTCGTTGTATTAAGCACGAATACATACTTTTCGCGCAGTTATAAGAGAAAAAGTTTTGACGCGTATCACATAGACACTTGTAAAACCGATGTGTTCAGATCTAGCTCGTTTTGGTCTAAAACAACTTCTTGCGTTGTATTACGCATGAATACAAGCTTTTCGAGCAGTTATAAGAGAAAAAGTTTTGACGCGTATCACATAGACACTTGTAAAACCGATGTGTTCAGATCTAGCTCGTTTAGGTCTAAAACAGCTTGTTTCGTTGTATTAAGCACGAATACATGCTTTTCGCGCAGTTATAAGAGAAAAAGTTTTGACGCGTATCACATGGACATTTGTAAAACCGGTGTGTTCAGATCTAGCTCGTTTAGGTCTAAAACAGCTTGTTTCGTTGTATTAAGCACGAATACATGCTTTTCGCGCAGTTATAAGAGAAAAAGTTTTGACGCGTATTACATAGACACTTGTAAAACCGATGTGTTCAGATCTAGCTCGTTTTGGTCTAAAACAGCTTGTTTCGTTGTATTAAGCACGAATACATGCTTTTCGCGCAGTTATAAGAGAAAAAGTTTTGACGCGTATCACATGGACACTTGTAAAACCGATGTGTTCAGATCTAGCTCGTTTAGGTCTAAAACAGCTTGTTTCGTTGTATTAAGCACGAATACATGCTTTTCGCGCAGTTATAAGAGAAAAAGTTTTGACGCGTATCACATGGACACTTGTAAAACCGATGTGTTCAGATCTAGCTCGTTTTGGTGTAAAACAGCTTGTTTCGGTTTATTAAGCACGAATACATGCTTTGGCGCAGTTATAAGAGAAAAACTTTTTACGCGTATCACAAATATTTGTAAAACCGATGTGTTCAGATTTAGCTCGTTTTGGTCTAAAACAGCTTGTTTGGTTGTATTAAGCACGAATACAAGCTTTTCGCGCAGTTATAAGAGAAAAAGTTTTGACGCCTGTCACAGGGAGACTTGTAAAACCGATGTGTTCAGATCTAGCTCGTTTTGGTCTAAAACAGCTTGTTTCGTTGTATTAAGCACGAATACAAGCTTTTCGAGCAGTTATAAGAAGTTTTGACGCGTATCACATGGACACTTGTAAAACCGATGTGTTCAGATCTAGCTCGTTTAGGTCTAAAACAGCTTGTTTCGTTGTATTAAGCACGAATACATGCTTTTCGGGCAGTTATAAGAGAAAAAGTTTTGACGCGTATCAATAGACACTTGTAAAACCGATGTGTTCAGATCTAGCTCGTTTTGGTCTAAAACAGCTTCTTTCGTTGTATTAGGCACGAATACAAGCTTTTCGAGCAGTTATAAAAGAAAAAGTTTTGACGCGTATCACATAGACACTTGTAAAACCGATGTGTTCAGATCTAGCTCATTTAGGTCTAAAACAACTTGTTTCGTTGTAATACGCACGAATACAAGCTTTTCGAGCAGTTATGAGAAAAAGTTTTGACGCGTATCACATGGACACTTGTAAAACCGATGTGTTCAGATCTAGCTCGTTTAGGTCTAAAACAGCTTGTTTCGTTGTATTATGCACGAATACATGCTTTTCGCGCAGTTATAAGAGAAAAAGTTTTGACGCGTATCACACGGACACTTGTAAAACCGATGTGTTCAGATCTAGCTCGTTTTGGTGTAAAACAGCTTGTTTCGGTTTATTAAGCACGAATACATGCTTTGGCGCAGTTATAAGAGAAAAACTTTTGACGCGTATCACAAGGACTTGTAAAACCGATGTGTTCAGATTTAGCTCGTTTTGGTCTAAAACAGCTTGTTTGGTTGTATTAAGCACGAATACAAGCTTTTCGCGCAGTTATAAGAGAAAAAGTTTTGACGCCTGTCACAGGGAGACTTGTAAAACCGATGTGTTCAGATCTAGCTCGTTTTGGTCTAAAACAGCTTGTTTCGTTGTATTAAGCACGAATACAAGCTTTTCGAGCAGTTATCAGAAGTTTTGACGCGTATCACATGGACACTTGTAAAACCGATGTGTTCAGATCTAGCTCGTTTAGGTCTAAAACAGCTTGTTTCGTTGTAATAAGCACGAATACATGCTTTTCGCGCAGTTATAAGAGAAAAAGTTTTGACGCGTATCACATAGACACTTGTAAAACCGATGTGTTCAGATCTAGCTCGTTTTGGTCTAAAACAGCTTCTTTCGTTGTATTACGCATGAATACAAGCTTTTCGAGCAGTTATAAGAGAAAAAGTTTTGACGCGTATCACATAGACACTTGTAAAACCGATGTGTTCAGATCTAGCTCGTTTAGGTCTAAAACAGCTTGTTTCGTTGTATTAAGCACGAATACATGCTTTTCGCGCAGTTATAAGAGAAAAACCAGAAGAGGGAAAATACGGGCTGGTTGGTACATGTTTAACGAATTGGAAAAAACAGCGCAATCAAAGACGAGACACAAGAGAAGTGCTTCTCTTGTGTCTCGTCTTTGATTGCGCTGTTTTTTCCAATTCGTTAAGATAAGAGAAAAAGTTTTGACGCGTATCACATGGACATTTGTAAAACCGATGTGTTCAGATCTAGCTCGTTTTGGTCTAAAACAGCTTGTTTCGTCGTATTAAGCACGAATACATGCTTTTCGCGCAGTTATAAGAGAAAAAGTTTGACGCGTATCACATACACTTGTAAAACCGATGTGTTCAGATCTAGCTCGTTTTGGTCTAAAACAGCTTGTTTCGTTGTAATACGCACGAATACAAGCTTTTCGAGCAGTTATGAGAAAAAGTTTTGACGCGTATCACATGGACACTTGTAAAACCGATGTGTTCAGATCTAGCTCGTTTAGGTCTAAAACAGCTTGTTTCATTGTATTAAGCACGAATACATGCTTTTCGCGCAGTTATAAGAGAAAAAGTTTTGACGCGTATCACAAAGACACTTGTAAAACCGATGTGTTCAGATCTAGCTCGTTTTGGTCTAAAACAACTTGTTTCGTTGTAATACGCACGAATACAAGCTTTTCGAGCAGTTATGAGAAAAAGTTTTGACGCGTATCACATGGACACTTGTAAAACCGATGTGTTCAGATCTAGCTCGTTTAGGTCTAAAACAGCTTGTTTCGTTGTATTATGCACGAATACATGCTTTTCGCGCAGTTATAAGAGAAAAAGTTTTGACGCGCATCACACGGACACTTGTAAAACCGATGTGTTCAGATCTAGCTCGTTTTGGTGTAAAACAGCTTGTTTCGGTTTATTAAGCACGAATACATGCTTTGGCGCAGTTATAAGAGAAAAACATTTGACGCGTATCACAAGGACTTGTAAAACCGATGTGTTCAGATTTAGCTCGTTTTGGTCTAAAACAGCTTGTTTGGTTGTATTAAGCACGAATACAAGCTTTTCACGCAGTTATAAGAGAAAAAGTTTTGACGCCTGTCACAGGGAGACTTGTAAAACCGATGTGTTCAGATCTAGCTCGTTTTGGTCTAAAACAGCTTGTTTCGTTGTATTAAGCACGAATACAAGCTTTTCGAGCAGTTATCAGAAGTTTTGACGCGTATCACATGGACACTTGTAAAACCGATGTGTTCAGATCTAGCTCGTTTAGGTCTAAAACAGCTTGTTTCGTTGTAATAAGCACGAATACATGCTTTTCGCGCAGTTATAAGAGAAAAAGTTTTGACGCGTATCACATAGACACTTGTAAAACCGATGTGTTCAGATCTAGCTCGTTTTGGTCTAAAACAGCTTCTTTCGTTGTATTACGCATGAATACAAGCTTTTCGAGCAGTTATAAGAGAAAAAGTTTTGACGCGTATCACATAGACACTTGTAAAACCGATGTGTTCAGATCTAGCTCGTTTAGGTCTAAAACAGCTTGTTTCGTTGTATTAAGCACGAATACATGCTTTTCGCGCAGTTATAAGAGAAAAAGTTTTGACGCGTATCACATGGACATTTGTAAAACCGATCTGTTCAGATCTAGCTCGTTTAGGTCTAAAACAGCTTGTTTCGTTGTATTCGCAGTTATAAGAGAAAAGTTTTGACGCCTGTCACAGGGAGACTTGTAAAACCGATGTGTTCAGATCTAGCTCGTTTTGGTCTAAAACAGCTTGTTTCGTTGTATTAAGCACGAATACAAGCTTTTCGAGCAGTTATAAGAAGTTTTGACGCGTATCACATGGACACTTGTAAAACCGATGTGTTCAGATCTAGCTCGTTTAGGTCTAAAACAGCTTGTTTCGTTGTATTAAGCACGAATACATGCTTTTCGGGCAGTTATAAGAGAAAAAGTTTTGACGCGTATCAATAGACACTTGTAAAACCGATGTGTTCAGATCTAGCTCGTTTTGGTCTAAAACAGCTTCTTTCGTTGTATTAGGCACGAATACAAGCTTTTCGAGCAGTTATAAAAGAAAAAGTTTTGACGCGTATCACATAGACACTTGTAAAACCGATGTGTTCAGATCTAGCTCATTTAGGTCTAAAACAACTTGTTTCGTTTGTAATACGCACGAATACAAGCTTTTCGAGCAGTTATGAGAAAAAGTTTTGACGCGTATCACATGGACACTTGTAAAACCGATGTGTTCAGATCTAGCTCGTTTAGGTCTAAAACAGCTTGTTTCGTTGTATTATGCACGAATACATGCTTTTTCGCGCAGTTATAAGAGAAAAAGTTTTGACGCGTATCACACGGACACCTTGTAAAACCGATGTGTTCAGATCTAGCTCGTTTGGTGTAAAACAGCTTGTTTCGGTTTATTAAGCACGAATACATGCTTTGGCGCAGTTATAAGAGAAAAACTTTTGACGCGTATCACAAGGACTTGTAAAACCGATGTGTTCAGATTAGCTCGTTTTGGTCTAAAACAGCTTGTTTGGTTGTATTAAGCACGAATACAAGCTTTTCGCGCAGTTATAAGAGAAAAAGTTTTGACGCCTGTCACAGGGAGACTTGTAAAACCGATGTGTTCAGATCTAGCTCGTTTTGGTCTAAAACAGCTTGTTTCGTTGTATTAAGCACGAATACAAGCTTTTCGAGCAGTTATCAGAAGTTTTGACGCGTATCACATGGACACTTGTAAAACCGATGTGTTCAGATCTAGCTCGTTTAGGTCTAAAACAGCTTGTTTCGTTGTAATAAGCACGAATACATGCTTTTCGCGCAGTTATAAGAGAAAAAGTTTTGACGCGTATCACATAGACACTTGTAAAACCGATGTGTTCAGATCTAGCTCGTTTTGGTCTAAAACAGCTTCTTTCGTTGTATTACGCATGAATACAAGCTTTTCGAGCAGTTATAAGAGAAAAAGTTTTGACGCGTATCACATAGACACTTGTAAAACCGATGTGTTCAGATCTAGCTCGTTTAGGTCTAAAACAGCTTGTTTCGTTGTATTAAGCACGAATACATGCTTTTCGCGCAGTTATAAGAGAAAAAGTTTTGACGCGTATCACATGGACATTTGTAAAACCGATGTGTTCAGATCTAGCTCGTTTTGGTCTAAAACAGCTTGTTTCGTCGTATTAAGCACGAATACATGCTTTTCGCGCAGTTATAAGAGAAAAAGTTTGACGCGTATCACATACACTTGTAAAACCGATGTGTTCAGATCTAGCTCGTTTTGGTCTAAAACAGCTTGTTTCGTTGTAATACGCACGAATACAAGCTTTTCGAGCAGTTATGAGAAAAAGTTTTGACGCGTATCACATGGACACTTGTAAAACCGATGTGTTCAGATCTAGCTCGTTTAGGTCTAAAACAGCTTGTTTCGTTGTATTAAGCACGAATACATACTTTTCGCGCAGTTATAAGAGAAAAAGTTTTGACGCGTATCACATAGACACTTGTAAAACCGATGTGTTCAGATCTAGCTCGTTTTGGTCTAAAACAACTTCTTGCGTTGTATTACGCATGAATACAAGCTTTTCGAGCAGTTATAAGAGAAAAAGTTTTGACGCGTATCACATAGACACTTGTAAAACCGATGTGTTCAGATCTAGCTCGTTTAGGTCTAAAACAGCTTGTTTCGTTGTATTAAGCACGAATACATGCTTTTCGCGCAGTTATAAGAGAAAAAGTTTTGACGCGTATCACATGGACATTTGTAAAACCGATGTGTTCAGATCTAGCTCGTTTAGGTCTAAAACAGCTTGTTTCGTTGTATTAAGCACGAATACATGCTTTTCGCGCAGTTATAAGAGAAAAAGTTTTGACGCCTATTACATAGACACTTGTAAAACCGATGTGTTCAGATCTAGCTCGTTTTGGCCTAAAACAGCTTGTTTCGTTGTATTAAGCACGAATACAAGCTTTTCAAGCAGTTATGAGAAAAAGTTTTGACGCGCATCACATGGACACTTGTAAAACCGATGTGTTCAGATCTAGCTCGTTTAGGTCTAAAACAGCTTGTTTCGTTGTATTAAGCACGAATACATGCTTTTCGCGCAGTTATAAGAGAAAAAGTTTTGACGCGTATAACATGGACACTTGTAAAACCGATGTGTTCAGATCTAGCTCGTTTTGGTGTAAAACAGCTTGTTTCGGTTTATTAAGCACGAATACATGCTTTGGCGCAGTTATAGGAGAAAAACTTTTGACGCGTATCACAAATATTTGTAAAACCGATGTGTTCAGATTTAGCTCGTTTTGGTCTAAAACAGCTTGTTTGGTTGTATTAAGCACGAATACAAGCTTTTCGCGCAGTTATAAGAGAAAAAGTTTTGACGCCTGTCACAGGGAGACTTGTAAAACGATGTGTTCAGATCTAGCTCGTTTTGGTCTAAAACAGCTTGTTTCGTTGTATTAAGCACGAATACAAGCTTTTCGAGCAGTTATAAGAAGTTTTGACGCGTATCACATGGACACTTGTAAAACCGATGTGTTCAGATCTAGCTCGTTTAGGTCTAAAACAGCTTGTTTCGTTGTATTAAGCACGAATACATGCTTTTCGGGCAGTTATAAGAGAAAAAGTTTTGACGCGTATCAATAGACATTTGTAAAACCGATGTGTTCAGATCTAGCTCGTTTTGGTCTAAAACAGCTTCTTTCGTTGTATTAGGCACGAATACAAGCTTTTCGAGCAGTTATAAAAAAAAAGTTTTGACGCGTATCACATAGACACTTGTAAGACCGATGTGTTCAGATCTAGCTCATTTAGGTCTAAAACAGCTTGTTTCGTTGTATTAAGCACGAATACATGCTTTTCGCGCAGTTATAAGAGAAAAAGTTTGACGCGTATCACATAGACACTTGTAAAACCGATGTGTTCAGATCTAGCTCGTTTAGGTCTAAAACAGCTTGTTTCGTTGTATTAAGCACGAATACATGCTTTTCGCGCAGTTATAAGAGAAAAAGTTTTGACGCGTATTACATGGACACTTGTAAAACCGATGTGTTCAGATCTAGCTCGTTTTGGTGTAAAACAGCTTGTTTCGGTTTATTAAGCACGAATACATGCTTTGGCGCAGTTATAAGAGAAAAACTTTTGACGCGTATCACAAGGACTTGTAAAACCGATGTGTTCAGATTTAGCTCGTTTTGGTCTAAAACAGCTTGTTTGGTTGTATTAAGCACGAATACAAGCTTTTCGCGCAGTTATAAGAGAAAAAGTTTTGACGCCTGTCACAGGAAGACTTGTAAAACCGATGTGTTCAGATCTAGCTCGTTTTGGTCTAAAACAGCTTGTTTCGTTGTATTAAGCACGAATACAAGCTTTTCGAGCAGTTATCAGAAGTTTTGACGCGTATCACATGGACACTTGTAAAACCGATGTGTTCAGATCTAGCTCGTTTAGGTCTAAAACAGCTTGTTTCGTTGTAATAGGCACGAATACATGCTTTTCGCGCAGTTATAAGAGAAAAAGTTTTGACGCGTATCACATAGACACTTGTAAAACCGATGTGTTCAGATCTAGCTCGTTTTG
This sequence comes from Amblyomma americanum, assembly GCF_052857255.1. Classification (NCBI taxonomy): domain Eukaryota; kingdom Metazoa; phylum Arthropoda; class Arachnida; order Ixodida; family Ixodidae; genus Amblyomma; species Amblyomma americanum. The sequence continues at coordinate 345,402 of NW_027526556.1, read as the reverse complement.
GTCTAAAACAGCTTCTTTCGTTGTATTACGCATGAATACAAGCTTTTCGAGCAGATATAAGAGAAAAAGTTTTGACGCGTATCACATAGACACTTGTAAAACCGATGTGTTCAGATCTAGCTCGTTTAGGTCTAAAACAGCTTGTTTTGTTGTATTAAGCACGAATACATGCTTTTCGCGCAGTTATAAGAGAAAAAGTTTTGACGCGTATCACATGGACATTTGTAAAACCGATGTGTTCAGATCTAGCTCGTTTAGGTCTAAAACAGCTTGTTTCGTTGTATTAAGCACGAATACATGCTTTTCGCGCAGTTATAAGAGAAAAAGTTTTGACGCGTATCACATACACTTGTAAAACCGATGTGTTCAGATCTAGCTCGTTTTGGTCTAAAACAGCTTGTTTCGTTGTAATACGCACGAATACAAGCTTTTCGAGCAGTTATGAGAAAAAGTTTTGACGCGTATCACATGGACACTTGTAAAACCGATGTGTTCAGATCTAGCTCGTTTAGGTCTAAAACAGCTTGTTTCGTTGTATTAAGCACGAATACATGCTTTTCGCGCAGTTATAGGAGAAAAAGTTTTGACGCGTATCACATAGACACTTGTAAAACCGATGTGTTCAGATCTAGCTCGTTTTGGTCTAAAACAGCTTGTTTCGTTGTATTAAGCACGAATACAAGCTTTTCAAGCAGTTATGAGAAAAAGTTTTGACGCGTATCACATGGACACTTGTAAAACCGATGTGTTCAGATCTAGCTCGTTTAGGTCTAAAACAGCTTGTTTCGTTGTATTAAGCACGAATACATGCTTTTCGCGCAGTTATAAGAGAAAAAGTTTTGACGCGTATCACATGGACACTTGTAAAACCGATGTGTTCAGATCTAGCTCGTTTTGGTGTAAAACAGCTTGTTTCGGTTTATTAAGCACGAATACATGCTTTGGCGCAGTTATAAGAGAAAAACTTTTGACGCGTATCACAAATATTTGTAAAACCGATGTGTTCAGATTTAGCTCGTTTTGGTCTAAAACAGCTTGTTTGGTTGTATTAAGCACGAATACAAGCTTTTCGCGCAGTTATAAGAGAAAAAGTTTTGACGCCTGTCACAGGGAGACTTGTAAAACCGATGTGTTCAGATCTAGCTCGTTTTTGTCTAAAACAGCTTGTTTCGTTGTATTAAGCACGAATACAAGCTTTTCGAGCAGTTATAAGAAGTGTTGACGCGTATCACATGGACACTTGTAAAACCGATGTGTTCAGATCTAGCTCGTTTAGGTCTAAAACAGCTTGTTTTGTTGTATTAAGCACGAATACATGCTCTTCGGGCAGTTATAAGAGAAAAAGTTTTGACGCGTATCAATAGACACTTGTAAAACCGATGTGTTCAGATCTAGCTCGTTTTGGTCTAAAACAGCTTCTTTCGTTGTATTAGGAACGAATACAAGCTTTTCGAGCAGTTATAAGAGAAAAAGTTTTGACGCGTATCACATAGACACTTGTAAAACCGATGTGTTCAGATCTAGCTCATTTAGGTCTAAAACAGCTTGTTTCGTTGTATTAAGCACGAATACATGCTTTTCGCGCAGTTATAAGAGAAAAAGTTTTGACGCGTATCACATGGACACTAGTAAAACCGATGTGTTCAGATCTAGCTCGTTTTGGTCTAAAACAGCTTGTTTCGTTGTATTAAGCACGAATACATGCTTTTCGCGCAGTTATAAGAGAAAAAGTTTTGACGCGTATCACATGGACACTTGTAAAACCGATGTGTTCAGATCTAGCTCGTTTTGGTGTAAAACAGCTTGTTTCGGTTTATTAAGCACGAATACATGCTTTGGCGCAGTTATAGGAGAAAAACTTTTGACGCGTATCACAAATATTTGTAAAACCGATGTGTTCAGATTTAGCTCGTTTTGGTCTAAAACAGCTTGTTTGGTTGTATTAAGCACGAATACAAGCTTTTCGCGCAGTTATAAGAGAAAAAGTTTTGACGCCTGTCACAGGGAGACTTGTAAAACCGATGTGTTCAGATCTAGCTCGTTTTGGTCTAAAACAGCTTGTTTCGTTGTATTAAGCACGAATACAAGCTTTTCGAGCAGTTATAAGAAGTTTTGACGCGTATCACATGGACACTTGTAAAACCGATGTGTTCAGATCTAGCTCGTTTAGGTCTAAAACAGCTTGTTTCGTTGTATTAAGCACGAATACATGCTTTTCGGGCAGTTATAAGAGAAAAAGTTTTGACGCGTATCAATAGACACTTGTAAAACCGATGTGTTCAGATCTAGCTCGTTTTGGTCTAAAACAGCTTCTTTCGTTGTATTAGGCACGAATACAAGCTTTTCGAGCAGTTATAAAAAAAAGTTTTGACGCGTATCACATAGACACTTGTAAAACCGATGTGTTCAGATCTAGCTCATTTAGGTCTAAAACAGCTTGTTTCGTTGTATTAAGCACGAATACATGCTTTTCGCGCAGTTATAAGAGAAAAAGTTTGACGCGTATCACATAGACACTTGTAAAACCGATGTGTTCAGATCTAGCTCGTTTAGGTCTAAAACAGCTTGTTTCGTTGTATTAAGCACGAATACATGCTTTTCGCGCAGTTATAAGAGAAAAAGTTTTGACGCGTATTACATGGACACTTGTAAAACCGATGTGTTCAGATCTAGCTCGTTTTGGTCTAAAACAGCTTGTTTCGTTGTAATACGCACGAATACAAGCTTTTCGAGCAGTTATGAGAAAAAGTTTTGACGCGTATCACATGGACACTTGTAAAACCGATGTGTTCAGATCTAGCTCGTTTAGGTCTAAAACAGCTTGTTTCGTTGTATTAAGCACGAATACATGCTTTTCGCGCAGTTATAAGAGAAAAAGTTTTGACGCGTATCACATGGACACTTGTAAAACCGATGTGTTCAGATCTAGCTCGTTTTGGTCTAAAACAGCTTGTTTCGTTGTATTAAGCACGAATACAAGCTTTTCAAGCAGTTATGAGAAAAAGTTTTGACGCGTATCACATGGACACTTGTAAAACCGATGTGTTCAGATCTAGCTCGTTTAGGTCTAAAACAGCTTGTTTCGTTGTATTAAGCACGAATACATGCTTTTCGCGCAGTTATAAGAGAAAAAGTTTTGACGCGTATCACATGGACACTTGTAAAACCGATGTGTTCAGATCTAGCTCGTTTTGGTGTAAAACAGCTTGTTTCGGTTTATTAAGCACGAATACATGCTTTGGCGCAGTTATAGGAGAAAAACTTTTGACGCGTATCACAAATATTTGTAAAACCGATGTGTTCAGATTTAGCTCGTTTTGGTCTAAAACAGCTTGTTTGGTTGTATTAAGCACGAATACAAGCTTTTCGCGCAGTTATAAGAGAAAAAGTTTTGACGCCTGTCACAGGGAGACTTGTAAAACCGATGTGTTCAGATCTAGCTCGTTTTGGTCTAAAACAGCTTGTTTCGTTGTATTAAGCACGAATACAAGCTTTTCGAGCAGTTATAAGAAGTTTTGACGCGTATCACATGGACACTTGTAAAACCGATGTGTTCAGATCTAGCTCGTTTAGGTCTAAAACCGCTTGTTTCGTTGTATTAAGCACGAATACATGCTTTTCGGGCAGTTATAAGAGAAAAAGTTTTGACGCGTATCAATAGACACTTGTAAAACCGATGTGTTCAGATCTAGCTCGTTTTGGTCTAAAACAGCTTCTTTCGTTGTATTAGGCACGAATACAAGCTTTTCGAGCAGTTATAAAAAAAAAGTTTTGACGCGTATCACATAGACACTTGTAAAACCGATGTGTTCAGATCTAGCTCATTTAGGTCTAAAACAGCTTGTTTCGTTGTATTAAGCACGAATACATGCTTTTCGCGCAGTTATAAGAGAAAAAGTTTGACGCGTATCACATAGACACTTGTAAAACCGATGTGTTCAGATCTAGCTCGTTTAGGTCTAAAACAGCTTGTTTCGTTGTATTAAGCACGAATACATGCTTTTCGCGCAGTTATAAGAGAAAAAGTTTTGACGCGTATTACATGGACACTTGTAAAACCGATGTGTTCAGATCTAGCTCGTTTTGGTGTAAAACAGCTTGTTTCGGTTTATTAAGCACGAATACATGCTTTGGCGCAGTTATAAGAGAAAAACTTTTGACGCGTATCACAAGGACTTGTAAAACCGATGTGTTCAGATTTAGCTCGTTTTGGTCTAAAACAGCTTGTTTGGTTGTATTAAGCACGAATACAAGCTTTTCGCGCAGTTATAAGAGAAAAAGTTTTGACGCCTGTCACAGGAAGACTTGTAAAACCGATGTGTTCAGATCTAGCTCGTTTTGGTCTAAAACAGCTTGTTTCGTTGTATTAAGCACGAATACAAGCTTTTCGAGCAGTTATCAGAAGTTTTGACGCGTATCACATGGACACTTGTAAAACCGATGTGTTCAGATCTAGCTCGTTTAGGTCTAAAACAGCTTGTTTCGTTGTAATAGGCACGAATACATGCTTTTCGCGCAGTTATAAGAGAAAAAGTTTTGACGCGTATCACATAGACACTTGTAAAACCGATGTGTTCAGATCTAGCTCGTTTTGGTCTAAAACAGCTTCTTTCGTTGTATTACGCATGAATACAAGCTTTTCGAGCAGATATAAGAGAAAAAGTTTTGACGCGTATCACATAGACACTTGTAAAACCGATGTGTTCAGATCTAGCTCGTTTAGGTCTAAAACAGCTTGTTTTGTTGTATTAAGCACGAATACATGCTTTTCGCGCAGTTATAAGAGAAAAAGTTTTGACGCGTATCACATGGACATTTGTAAAACCGATGTGTTCAGATCTAGCTCGTTTAGGTCTAAAACAGCTTGTTTCGTTGTATTAAGCACGAATACATGCTTTTCGCGCAGTTATAAGAGAAAAAGTTTTGACGCGTATCACATACACTTGTAAAACCGATGTGTTCAGATCTAGCTCGTTTTGGTCTAAAACAGCTTGTTTCGTTGTAATACGCACGAATACAAGCTTTTCGAGCAGTTATAAGAAAAAGTTTTGACGCGTATCACATGGACACTTGTAAAACCGATGTGTTCAGATCTAGCTCGTTTAGGTCTAAAACAGCTTGTTTCGTTGTATTAAGCACGAATACATGCTTTTCGCGCAGTTATAAGAGAAAAAGTTTTGACGCGTATCACATAGACATTGTAAAACCGATGTGTTCAGATCTAGCTCGTTTTGGTCTAAAACAGCTTGTTTCGTTGTATTAAGCACGAATACAAGCTTTTCAAGCAGTTATGAGAAAAAGTTTTGACGCGTATCACATGGACACTTGTAAAACCGATGTGTTCAGATCTCGCTCGTTTAGGTCTAAAACAGCTTGTTTCGTTGTATTAAGCACGAATACATGCTTTTCGCGCAGTTATAAGAGAAAAAGTTTTGACGCGTATCACATGGACACTTGTAAAACCCATGTGTTCAGATCTAGCTCGTTTTGGTGTAAAACAGCTTGTTTCGGTTTATTAAGCACGAATACATGCTTTGGCGCAGTTATAAGAGAAAAACTTGTGACGCGTATCACAAATATTTGTAAAACCGATGTGTTCAGATTTAGCTCGTTTTGGTCTAAAACAGCTTGTTTGGTTGTATTAAGCACGAATACAAGCTTTTCGCGCAGTTATAAGAGAAAAAGTTTTGACGCCTGTCACAGGGAGACTTGTAAAACCGATGTGTTCAGATCTAGCTCGTTTTTGTCTAAAACAGCTTGTTTCGTTGTATTAAGCACGAATACAAGCTTTTCGAGCAGTTATAAGAAGTGTTGACGCGTATCACATGGACACTTGTAAAACCGATGTGTTCAGTTCTAGCTCGTTTAGGTCTAAAACAGCTTGTTTTGTTGTATTAAGCACGAATACATGCTCTTCGGGCAGTTATAAGAGAAAAAGTTTTGACGCGTATCAATAGACACTTGTAAAACCGATGTGTTCAGATCTAGCTCGTTTTGGTCTAAAACAGCTTCTTTCGTTGTATTAGGAACGAATACAAGCTTTTCGAGCAGTTATAAGAGAAAAAGTTTTGTCGCGTATCACATAGACACTTGTAAAACCGATGTGTTCAGATCTAGCTCATTTAGGTCTAAAACAGCTTGTTTCGTTGTATTAAGCACGAATACATGCTTTTCGCGCAGTTATAAGAGAAAAAGTTTTGACGCGTATCACATGGACACTAGTAAAACCGATGTGTTCAGATCTAGCTCGTTTTGGTCTAAAACAGCTTGTTTCGTTGTATTAAGCACGAATACATGCTTTTCGCGCAGTTATAAGAGAAAAACTTTTGACGCGTATCACATGGACACTTGTAAAACCGATGTGTTCAGATTTAGCTCGTTTTGGTCTAAAACAGCTTGTTTGGTTGTATTAAGCACGAATACAAGCTTTTCGCGCAGTTATAAGAGAAAAAGTTTTGACGCCTGTCACAGGGAGACTTGTAAAACCGATGTGTTCAGATCTAGCTCGTTTTGGTCTAAAACAGCTTGTTTCGTTGTATTAAGCACGAATACAAGCTTTTCGAGCAGTTATAAGAAGTTTTGACGCGTATCACATGGACACTTGTAAAACCGATGTGTTCAGATCTAGCTCGTTTAGGTCTAAAACAGCTTGTTTCGTTGTATTAAGCACGAATACATGCTTTTCGGGCAGTTATAAGAGAAAAAGTTTTGACGCGTATCAATAGACACTTGTAAAACCGATGTGTTCAGATCTAGCTCGTTTTGGTCTAAAACAGCTTCTTTCGTTGTATTAGGCACGAATACAAGCTTTTCGAGCAGTTATAAAAAAAAAGTTTTGACGCGTATCACATAGACACTTGTAAAACCGATGTGTTCAGATCTAGCTCATTTAGGTCTAAAACAGCTTGTTTCGTTGTATTAAGCAAGAATACATGCTTTTCGCGCAGTTATAAGAGAAAAAGTTTGACGCGTATCACATAGACACTTGTAAAACCGATGTGTTCACATCTAGCTCGTTTAGGTCTAAAACAGCTTGTTTCGTTGTATTAAGCACGAATACATGCTTTTCGCGCAGTTATAAGAGAAAAAGTTTTGACGCGTATTACATGGACACTTGTAAAACCGATGTGTTCAGATCTAGCTCGTTTTGGTCTAAAACAGCTTGTTTCGTTGTAATACGCACGAATACAAGCTTTTCGAGCAGTTATGAGAAAAAGTTTTGACGCGTATCACATGGACACTTGTAAAACCGATGTGTTCAGATCTAGCTCGTTTAGGTCTAAAACAGCTTGTTTCGTTGTATTAAGCACGAATACATGCTTTTCGCGCAGTTATAAGAGAAAAAGTTTTGACGCGTATCACATAGACACTTGTAAAACCGATGTGTTCAGATCTAGCTCGTTTTGGTCTAAAACAGCTTGTTTCGTTGTATTAAGCACGAATACAAGCTTTTCAAGCAGTTATGAGAAAAAGTTTTGACGCGTATCACATGGACACTTGTAAAACCGATGTGTTCAGATCTAGCTCGTTTAGGTCTAAAACAGCTTGTTTCGTTGTATTAAGCACGAATACATGCTTTTCGCGCAGTTATAAGAGAAAAAGTTTTGACGCGTATCACATGGACATTTGTAAAACCGATGTGTTCAGATCTAGCTCGTTTTGGTGTAAAACAGCTTGTTTCGGTTTATTAAGCACGAATACATGCTTTGGCGCAGTTATAAGAGAAAAACTTTTGACGCGTATCACAAATATTTGTAAAACCGATGTGTTCAGATTTAGCTCGTTTTGGTCTAAAATAGCTTGTTTGGTTGTATTAAGCACGAATACAAGCTTTTCGCGCAGTTATAAGAGAAAAAGTTTTGACGCCTGTCACAGGGAGACTTGTAAAACCGATGTGTTCAGATCTAGCTCGTTTTTGTCTAAAACAGCTTGTTTCGTTGTATTAAGCACGAATACAAGCTTTTCGAGCAGTTATAAGAAGTGTTGACGCGTATCACATGGACACTTGTAAAACCGATGTGTTCAGATCTAGCTCGTTTAGGTCTAAAACAGCTTGTTTTGTTGTATTAAGCACGAATACATGCTCTTCGGGCAGTTATAAGAGAAAAAGTTTTGACGCGTATCAATAGACACTTGTAAAACCGATGTGTTCAGATCTAGCTCGTTTAGGTCTAAAACAGCTTCTTTCGTTGTATTAGGAACGAATACAAGCTTTTCGAGCAGTTATAAGAGAAAAAGTTTTGACGCGTATCACATAGACACTTGTAAAACCGATGTGTTCAGATCTAGCTCATTTAGGTCTAAAACAGCTTGTTTCGTTGTATTAAGCACGAATACATGCTTTTCGCGCAGTTATAAGAGAAAAAGTTTTGACGCGTATCACATGGACACTAGTAAAACCGATGTGTTCAGATCTAGCTCGTTTTGGTCTAAAACAGCTTGTTTCGTTGTTATAAGCACGAATACATGCTTTTCGCGCAGTTATAAGAGAAAAAGTTTTGACGCGTATCACATGGACACTTGTAAAACCGATGTGTTCAGATCTAGCTCGTTTTGGTGTAAAACAGCTTGTTTCGGTTTATTAAGCACGAATACATGCTTTGGCGCAGTTATAGGAGAAAAACTTTTGACGCGTATCACAAATATTTGTAAAACCGATGTGTTCAGATTTAGCTCGTTTTGGTCTAAAACAGCTTGTTTGGTTGTATTAAGCACGAATACAAGCTTTTCGCGCAGTTATAAGAGAAAAAGTTTTGACGCCTGTCACAGGGAGACTTGTAAAACCGATGTGTTCAGATCTAGCTCGTTTTGGTCTAAAACAGCTTGTTTCGTTGTAATAAGCACGAATACAAGCTTTTCGAGCAGTTATAAGAAGTTTTGACGCGTATCACATGGACACTTGTAAAACCGATGTGTTCAGATCTAGCTCGTTTAGGTCTAAAACAGCTTGTTTCGTTGTATTAAGCACGAATACATGCTTTTCGGGCAGTTATAAGAGAAAAAGTTTTGACGCGTATCAATAGACACTTGTAAAACCGATGTGTTCAGATCTAGCTCGTTTTGGTCTAAAACAGCTTCTTTCGTTGTATTAGGCACGAATACAAGCTTTTCGAGCAGTTATAAAAAAAAAGTTTTGACGCGTATCACATAGACACTTGTAAAACCGATGTGTTCAGATCTAGCTCATTTAGGTCTAAAACAGCTTGTTTCGTTGTATTAAGCACGAATACATGCTTTTCGCGCAGTTATAAGAGAAAAAGTTTGACGCGTATCACATAGACACTTGTAAAACCGATGTGTTCAGATCTAGCTCGTTTAGGTCTAAAACAGCTTGTTTCGTTGTATTAAGCACGAATACATGCTTTTCGCGCAGTTATAAGAGAAAAAGTTTTGACGCGTATTACATGGACACTTGTAAAACCGATGTGTTCAGATCTAGCTCGTTTTGGTGTAAAACAGCTTGTTTCGGTTTATTAAGCACGAATACATGCTTTGGCGCAGTTATAAGAGAAAAACTTTTGACGCGTATCACAAGGACTTGTAAAACCGATGTGTTCAGATTTAGCTCGTTTTGGTCTAAAACAGCTTGTTTGGTTGTATTAAGCACGAATACAAGCTTTTCGCGCAGTTATAAGAGAAAAAGTTTTGACGCCTGTCACAGGAAGACTTGTAAAACCGATGTGTTCAGATCTAGCTCGTTTTGCTCTAAAACAGCTTGTTTCGTTGTATTAAGCACGAATACAAGCTTTTCGAGCAGTTATCAGAAGTTTTGACGCGTATCACATGGACACTTGTAAAACCGATGTGTTCAGATCTAGCTCGTTTAGGTCTAAAACAGCTTGTTTCGTTGTAATAGGCACGAATACATGCTTTTCGCGCAGTTATAAGAGAAAAAGTTTTGACGCGCATCACATAGACACTTGTAAAACCGATGTGTTCAGATCTAGCTCGTTTTGGTCTAAAACAGCTTCTTTCGTTGTATTACGCATGAATACAAGCTTTTCGAGCAGATATAAGAGAAAAAGTTTTGACGCGTATCACATAGACACTTGTAAAACCGATGTGTTCAGATCTAGCTCGTTTAGGTCTAAAACAGCTTGTTTTGTTGTATTAAGCACGAATACATGCTTTTCGCGCAGTTATAAGAGAAAAAGTTTTGACGCGTATCACATGGACATTTGTAAAACCGATGTGTTCAGATCTAGCTCGTTTAGGTCTAAAACAGCTTGTTTCGTTGTATTAAGCACGAATACATGCTTTTCGCGCAGTTATAAGAGAAAAAGTTTTGACGCGTATCACATACACTTGTAAAACCGATGTGTTCAGATCTAGCTCGTTTTGGTCTAAAACAGCTTGTTTCGTTGTAATACGCACGAATACAAGCTTTTCGAGCAGTTATGAGAAAAAGTTTTGACGCGTATCACATGGACACTTGTAAAACCGATGTGTTCAGATCTAGCTCGTTTAGGTCTAAAACAGCTTGTTTCGTTGTATTAAGCACGAATACATGCTTTTCGCGCAGTTATAAGAGAAAAAGTTTTGACGCGTATCACATAGACACTTGTAAAACCGATGTGTTCAGATCTAGCTCGTTTTGGTCTAAAACAGCTTGTTTCGTTGTATTAAGCACGAATACAAGCTTTTCAAGCAGTTATGAGAAAAAGTTTTGACGCGTATCACATGGACACTTGTAAAACCGATGTGTTCAGATCTAGCTCGTTTAGGTCTAAAACAGCTTGTTTCGTTGTATTAAGCACGAATACATGCTTTTCGCGCAGTTATAAGAGAAAAAGTTTTGACGCGTATCACATGGACACTTGTAAAACCGATGTGTTCAGATCTAGCTCGTTTTGGTGTAAAACAGCTTGTTTCGGTTTATTAAGCACGAATACATGCTTTGGCGCAGTTATAAGAGAAAAACTTTTGACGCGTATCACAAATATTTGTAAAACCGATGTGTTCAGATTTAGCTCGTTTTGGTCTAAAACAGCTTGTTTGGTTGTATTAAGCACGAATACAAGCTTTTCGCGCAGTTATAAGAGAAAAAGTTTTGACGCCTGTCACAGGGAGACTTGTAAAACCGATGTGTTCAGATCTAGCTCGTTTTTGTCTAAAACAGCTTGTTTCGTTGTATTAAGCACGAATACAAGCTTTTCGAGCAGTTATAAGAAGTGTTGACGCGTATCACATGGACACTTGTAAAACCGATGTGTTCAGATCTAGCTCGTTTAGGTCTAAAACAGCTTGTTTTGTTGTATTAAGCACGAATACATGCTCTTCGGGCAGTTATAGGAGAAAAAGTTTTGACGCGTATCAATAGACACTTGTAAAACCGATGTGTTCAGATCTAGCTCGTTTTGGTCTAAAACAGCTTCTTTCGTTGTATTAGGAACGAATACAAGCTTTTCGAGCAGTTATAAGAGAAAAAGTTTTGACGCGTATCACATAGACACTTGTAAAACCGATGTGTTCAGATCTAGCTCATTTAGGTCTAAAACAGCTTGTTTCGTTGTATTAAGCACGAATACATGCTTTTCGCGCAGTTATAAGAGAAAAAGTTTTGACGCGTATCACATGGACACTAGTAAAACCGATGTGTTCAGATCTAGCTCGTTTTGGTCTAAAACAGCTTGTTTCGTTGTAATAGGCACGAATACATGCTTTTCGCGCAGTTATAAGAGAAAAAGTTTTGACGCGCATCACATAGACACTTGTAAAACCGATGTGTTCAGATCTAGCTCGTTTTGGTCTAAAACAGCTTCTTTCGTTGTATTACGCATGAATACAAGCTTTTCGAGCAGATATAAGAGAAAAAGTTTTGACGCGTATCACATAGACACTTGTAAAACCGATGTGTTCAGATCTAGCTCGTTTAGGTCTAAAACAGCTTGTTTTGTTGTATTAAGCACGAATACATGCTTTTCGCGCAGTTATAAGAGAAAAAGTTTTGACGCGTATCACATGGACATTTGTAAAACCGATGTGTTCAGATCTAGCTCGTTTAGGTCTAAAACAGCTTGTTTCGTTGTATTAAGCACGAATACATGCTTTTCGCGCAGTTATAAGAGAAAAAGTTTTGACGCGTATCACATACACTTGTAAAACCGATGTGTTCAGATCTAGCTCGTTTTGGTCTAAAACAGCTTGTTTCGTTGTAATACGCACGAATACAAGCTTTTCGAGCAGTTATGAGAAAAAGTTTTGACGCGTATCACATGGACACTTGTAAAACCGATGTGTTCAGATCTAGCTCGTTTAGGTCTAAAACAGCTTGTTTCGTTGTATTAAGCACGAATACATGCTTTTCGCGCAGTTATAAGAGAAAAAGTTTTGACGCGTATCACATAGACACTTGTAAAACCGATGTGTTCAGATCTAGCTCGTTTTGGTCTAAAACAGCTTGTTTCGTTGTATTAAGCACGAATACAAGCTTTTCAAGCAGTTATGAGAAAAAGTTTTGACGCGTATCACATGGACACTTGTAAAACCGATGTGTTCAGATCTAGCTCGTTTAGGTCTAAAACAGCTTGTTTCGTTGTATTAAGCACGAATACATGCTTTTCGCGCAGTTATAAGAGAAAAAGTTTTGACGCGTATCACATGGACACTTGTAAAACCGATGTGTTCAGATCTAGCTCGTTTTGGTGTAAAACAGCTTGTTTCGGTTTATTAAGCACGAATACATGCTTTGGCGCAGTTATAAGAGAAAAACTTTTGACGCGTATCACAAATATTTGTAAAACCGATGTGTTCAGATTTAGCTCGTTTTGGTCTAAAACAGCTTGTTTGGTTGTATTAAGCACGAATACAAGCTTTTCGCGCAGTTATAAGAGAAAAAGTTTTGACGCCTGTCACAGGGAGACTTGTAAAACCGATGTGTTCAGATCTAGCTCGTTTTTGTCTAAAACAGCTTGTTTCGTTGTATTAAGCACGAATACAAGCTTTTCGAGCAGTTATAAGAAGTGTTGACGCGTATCACATGGACACTTGTAAAACCGATGTGTTCAGATCTAGCTCGTTTAGGTCTAAAACAGCTTGTTTTGTTGTATTAAGCACGAATACATGCTCTTCGGGCAGTTATAAGAGAAAAAGTTTTGACGCGTATCAATAGACACTTGTAAAACCGATGTGTTCAGATCTAGCTCGTTTTGGTCTAAAACAGCTTCTTTCGTTGTATTAGGAACGAATACAAGCTTTTCGAGCAGTTATAAGAGAAAAAGTTTTGACGCGTATCACATAGACACTTGTAAAACCGATGTGTTCAGATCTAGCTCATTTAGGTCTAAAACAGCTTGTTTCGTTGTATTAAGCACGAATACATGCTTTTCGCGCAGTTATAAGAGAAAAAGTTTGACGCGTATCACATAGACACTTGTAAAACCGATGTGTTCAGATCTAGCTCGTTTAGGTCTAAAACAGCTTGTTTCGTTGTATTAAGCACGAATACATGCTTTTCGCGCAGTTATAAGAGAAAAAGTTTTGACGCGTATTACATGGACACTTGTAAAACCGATGTGTTCAGATCTAGCTCGTTTTGGTGTAAAACAGCTTGTTTCGGTTTATTAAGCACGAATACATGCTTTGGCGCAGTTATAAGAGAAAAACTTTTGACGCGTATCACAAGGACTTGTAAAACCGATGTGTTCAGATTTAGCTCGTTTTGGTCTAAAACAGCTTGTTTGGTTGTATTAAGCACGAATACAAGCTTTTCGCGCAGTTATAAGAGAAAAAGTTTTGACGCCTGTCACAGGAAGACTTGTAAAACCGATGTGTTCAGATCTAGCTCGTTTTGGTCTAAAACAGCTTGTTTCGTTGTATTAAGCACGAATACAAGCTTTTCGAGCAGTTATCAGAAGTTTTGACGCGTATCACATGGACACTTGTAAAACCGATGTGTTCAGATCTAGCTCGTTTAGGTCTAAAACAGCTTGTTTCGTTGTAATAGGCACGAATACATGCTTTTCGCGCAGTTATAAGAGAAAAAGTTTTGACGCGCATCACATAGACACTTGTAAAACCGATGTGTTCAGATCTAGCTCGTTTTGGTCTAAAACAGCTTCTTTCGTTGTATTACGCATGAATACAAGCTTTTCGAGCAGATATAAGAGAAAAAGTTTTGACGCGTATCACATAGACACTTGTAAAACCGATGTGTTCAGATCTAGCTCGTTTAGGTCTAAAACAGCTTGTTTTGTTGTATTAAGCACGAATACATGCTTTTCGCGCAGTTATAAGAGAAAAAGTTTTGACGCGTATCACATGGACATTTGTAAAACCGATGTGTTCAGATCTAGCTCGTTTAGGTCTAAAACAGCTTGTTTCGTTGTATTAAGCACGAATACATGCTTTTCGCGCAGTTATAAGAGAAAAAGTTTTGACGCGTATCACATACACTTGTAAAACCGATGTGTTCAGATCTAGCTCGTTTTGGTCTAAAACAGCTTGTTTCGTTGTAATACGCACGAATACAAGCTTTTCGAGCAGTTATGAGAAAAAGTTTTGACGCGTATCACATGGACACTTGTAAAACCGATGTGTTCAGATCTAGCTCGTTTAGGTCTAAAACAGCTTGTTTCGTTGTATTAAGCACGAATACATGCTTTTCGCGCAGTTATAAGAGAAAAAGTTTTGACGCGTATCACATAGACACTTGTAAAACCGATGTGTTCAGATCTAGCTCGTTTTGGTCTAAAACAGCTTGTTTCGTTGTATTAAGCACGAATACAAGCTTTTCAAGCAGTTATGAGAAAAAGTTTTGACGCGTATCACATGGACACTTGTAAAACCGATGTGTTCAGATCTAGCTCGTTTAGGTCTAAAACAGCTTGTTTCGTTGTATTAAGCACGAATACATGCTTTTCGCGCAGTTATAAGAGAAAAAGTTTTGACGCGTATCACATGGACACTTGTAAAACCGATGTGTTCAGATCTAGCTCGTTTTGGTGTAAAACAGCTTGTTTCGGTTTATTAAGCACGAATACATGCTTTGGCGCAGTTATAAGAGAAAAACTTTTGACGCGTATCACAAATATTTGTAAAACCGATGTGTTCAGATTTAGCTCGTTTTGGTCTAAAACAGCTTGTTTGGTTGTATTAAGCACGAATACAAGCTTTTCGCGCAGTTATAAGAGAAAAAGTTTTGACGCCTGTCACAGGGAGACTTGTAAAACCGATGTGTTCAGATCTAGCTCGTTTTTGTCTAAAACAGCTTGTTTCGTTGTATTAAGCACGAATACAAGCTTTTCGAGCAGTTATAAGAAGTGTTGACGCGTATCACATGGACACTTGTAAAACCGATGTGTTCAGATCTAGCTCGTTTAGGTCTAAAACAGCTTGTTTTGTTGTATTAAGCACGAATACATGCTCTTCGGGCAGTTATAAGAGAAAAAGTTTTGACGCGTATCAATAGACACTTGTAAAACCGATGTGTTCAGATCTAGCTCGTTTTGGTCTAAAACAGCTTCTTTCGTTGTATTAGGAACGAATACAAGCTTTTCGAGCAGTTATAAGAGAAAAAGTTTTGACGCGTATCACATAGACACTTGTAAAACCGATGTGTTCAGATCTAGCTCATTTAGGTCTAAAACAGCTTGTTTCGTTGTATTAAGCACGAATACATGCTTTTCGCGCAGTTATAAGAGAAAAAGTTTGACGCGTATCACATAGACACTTGTAAAACCGATGTGTTCAGATCTAGCTCGTTTAGGTCTAAAACAGCTTGTTTCGTTGTATTAAGCACGAATACATGCTTTTCGCGCAGTTATAAGAGAAAAAGTTTTGACGCGTATTACATGGACACTTGTAAAACCGATGTGTTCAGATCTAGCTCGTTTTGGTGTAAAACAGCTTGTTTCGGTTTATTAAGCACGAATACATGCTTTGGCGCAGTTATAAGAGAAAAACTTTTGACGCGTATCACAAGGACTTGTAAAACCGATGTGTTCAGATTTAGCTCGTTTTGGTCTAAAACAGCTTGTTTGGTTGTATTAAGCACGAATACAAGCTTTTCGCGCAGTTATAAGAGAAAAAGTTTTGACGCCTGTCACAGGAAGACTTGTAAAACCGATGTGTTCAGATCTAGCTCGTTTTGGTCTAAAACAGCTTGTTTCGTTGTATTAAGCACGAATACAAGCTTTTCGAGCAGTTATCAGAAGTTTTGACGCGTATCACATGGACACTTGTAAAACCGATGTGTTCAGATCTAGCTCGTTTAGGTCTAAAACAGCTTGTTTCGTTGTAATAGGCACGAATACATGCTTTTCGCGCAGTTATAAGAGAAAAAGTTTTGACGCGCATCACATAGACACTTGTAAAACCGATGTGTTCAGATCTAGCTCGTTTTGGTCTAAAACAGCTTCTTTCGTTGTATTACGCATGAATACAAGCTTTTCGAGCAGATATAAGAGAAAAAGTTTTGACGCGTATCACATAGACACTTGTAAAACCGATGTGTTCAGATCTAGCTCGTTTAGGTCTAAAACAGCTTGTTTTGTTGTATTAAGCACGAATACATGCTTTTCGCGCAGTTATAAGAGAAAAAGTTTTGACGCGTATCACATGGACATTTGTAAAACCGATGTGTTCAGATCTAGCTCGTTTAGGTCTAAAACAGCTTGTTTCGTTGTATTAAGCACGAATACATGCTTTTCGCGCAGTTATAAGAGAAAAAGTTTTGACGCGTATCACATACACTTGTAAAACCGATGTGTTCAGATCTAGCTCGTTTTGGTCTAAAACAGCTTGTTTCGTTGTAATACGCACGAATACAAGCTTTTCGAGCAGTTATGAGAAAAAGTTTTGACGCGTATCACATGGACACTTGTAAAACCGATGTGTTCAGATCTAGCTCGTTTAGGTCTAAAACAGCTTGTTTCGTTGTATTAAGCACGAATACATGCTTTTCGCGCAGTTATAAGAGAAAAAGTTTTGACGCGTATCACATAGACACTTGTAAAACCGATGT
This sequence comes from Amblyomma americanum, assembly GCF_052857255.1. Lineage (NCBI taxonomy): Eukaryota > Metazoa > Arthropoda > Arachnida > Ixodida > Ixodidae > Amblyomma > Amblyomma americanum. The sequence goes on along the minus strand of NW_027526556.1, from coordinate 328,439 downwards.
GTTCAGATCTAGCTCGTTTTGGTCTAAAACAGCTTGTTTCGTTGTATTAAGCACGAATACAAGCTTTTCAAGCAGTTATGAGAAAAAGTTTTGACGCGTATCACATGGACACTTGTAAAACCGATGTGTTCAGATCTAGCTCGTTTAGGTCTAAAACAGCTTGTTTCGTTGTATTAAGCACGAATACATGCTTTTCGCGCAGTTATAAGAGAAAAAGTTTTGACGCGTATCACATGGACACTTGTAAAACCGATGTGTTCAGATCTAGCTCGTTTTGGTGTAAAACAGCTTGTTTCGGTTTATTAAGCACGAATACATGCTTTGGCGCAGTTATAAGAGAAAAACTTTTGACGCGTATCACAAATATTTGTAAAACCGATGTGTTCAGATTTAGCTCGTTTTGGTCTAAAACAGCTTGTTTGGTTGTATTAAGCACGAATACAAGCTTTTCGCGCAGTTATAAGAGAAAAAGTTTTGACGCCTGTCACAGGGAGACTTGTAAAACCGATGTGTTCAGATCTAGCTCGTTTTTGTCTAAAACAGCTTGTTTCGTTGTATTAAGCACGAATACAAGCTTTTCGAGCAGTTATAAGAAGTGTTGACGCGTATCACATGGACACTTGTAAAACCGATGTGTTCAGATCTAGCTCGTTTAGGTCTAAAACAGCTTGTTTTGTTGTATTAAGCACGAATACATGCTCTTCGGGCAGTTATAAGAGAAAAAGTTTTGACGCGTATCAATAGACACTTGTAAAACCGATGTGTTCAGATCTAGCTCGTTTTGGTCTAAAACAGCTTCTTTCGTTGTATTAGGAACGAATACAAGCTTTTCGAGCAGTTATAAGAGAAAAAGTTTTGACGCGTATCACATAGACACTTGTAAAACCGATGTGTTCAGATCTAGCTCATTTAGGTCTAAAACAGCTTGTTTCGTTGTATTAAGCACGAATACATGCTTTTCGCGCAGTTATAAGAGAAAAAGTTTTGACGCGTATCACATGGACACTAGTAAAACCGATGTGTTCAGATCTAGCTCGTTTTGGTCTAAAACAGCTTGTTTCGTTGTATTAAGCACGAATACATGCTTTTCGCGCAGTTATAAGAGAAAAAGTTTTGACGCGTATCACATGGGCATTTGTAAAACCGATGTGTTCAGATCTAGCTCGTTTAGGTCTAAAACAGCTTGTTTCGTTGTATTAAGCACGAATACATGCTTTTCGCGCAGTTATAAGAGAAAATGTTTTGACGCGTATCACATAGACACTTGTAAAACCGATGTTTTCAGATCTAGCTCGTTTTGGTCTAAAACAACTTGTTTCGTTGTAATACGCACGAATACAAGCTTTTCGAGCAGTTATGAGAAAAAGTTTTGCCGCGTATCACATGCACACTTGTAAAACCGATGTGTTCAGATCTAGCTCGTTTAGGTCTAAAACAGCTTGTTTCGTTGTATTAAGCACGAATACATGCTTTTCGCGCAGTTATAAGAGAAAAAGTTTTGACGCGTATCACATGGACATTTGTAAAACCGATGTGTTCAGATCTAGCTCGTTTAGGTCTAAAACAGCTTGTTTCGTTGTATTAAGCACGAATACATGCTTTTCGCGCAGTTATAAGAGAAAAAGTTTTGACGCGTATCACATACACTTGTAAAACCGATGTGTTCAGATCTAGCTCGTTTTGGTCTAAAACAGCTTGTTTCGTTGTAATACGCACGAATACAAGCTTTTCGAGCAGTTATGAGAAAAAGTTTTGACGCGTATCACATGGACACTTGTAAAACCGATGTGTTCAGATCTAGCTCGTTTAGGTCTAAAACAGCTTGTTTCGTTGTATTAAGCACGAATACATGCTTTTCGCGCAGTTATAAGAGAAAAAGTTTTGACGCGTATCACATAGACACTTGTAAAACCGATGTGTTCAGATCTAGCTCGTTTTGTTCTAAAACAACTTGTTTCGTTGTATTAAGCACGAATGCAAGCTTTTCGAGCAGTTATCAGAAGTTTTGACGCGTATCACAATGACACTTGTAAAACCGATGTGTTCAGATCTAGCTCGTTTAGGTCTAAAACAGCTTGTTTCGTTGTATTAAGCACGAATACATGCTTTTCGCGCAGTTATAAGAGAAAAAGTTTTGACGCGTATCCCATAGACACTAGTAAAACCGATGTGTTCAGATCTAGCTCGTTTAGGTCTAAAACGGCTTGTTTCGTTGTATTAAGCACGAATACCTGCTTTTCGCGCAGTTATAAGAGAAAAAGTTTTGACGCGTATCCCATAGACACTAGTAAAACCGATGTGTTCAGATCTAGCTCGTTTTGGTCTAAAACAGCTTGTTTCGTTGTATTAAGCACGAATACATGCTTTTCGCGCAGTTATAAGAGAAAAAGTTTTGACGCGTATCACATGGGCATTTGTAAAACCGATGTGTTCAGATCTAGCTCGTTTAGGTCTAAAACAGCTTGTTTCGTTGTATTAGGCACGAATACATGCTTTTCGCGCAGTTATAAGAGAAAAAGTTTTGACGCGTATCACATAGACACTTGTAAAACCGATGTTTTCAGATCTAGCTCGTTTTGGTCTAAAACAACTTGTTTCGTTGTAATACGCACGAATACAAGCTTTTCGAGCAGTTATGAGAAAAAGTTGACGCGTATCACATGCACACTTGTAAAACCGATGTGTTCAGATCTAGCTCGTTTAGGTCTAAAACAGCTTGTTTCGTTGTATTAAGCACGAATACATGCTTTTCGCGCAGTTATAAGAGAAAAAGTTTTGACGCGTATCACATGGACATTTGTAAAACCGATGTGTTCAGATCTAGCTCGTTTAGGTCTAAAACAGCTTGTTTCGTTGTATTAAGCACGAATACATGCTTTTCGCGCAGTTATAAGAGAAAAAGTTTTGACGCGTATCACATACACTTGTAAAACCGATGTGTTCAGATCTAGCTCGTTTTGGTCTAAAACAGCTTGTTTCGTTGTAATACGCACGAATACAAGCTTTTCGAGCAGTTATGAGAAAAAGTTTTGACGCGTATCACATGGACACTTGTAAAACCGATGTGTTCAGATCTAGCTCGTTTAGGTCTAAAACAGCTTGTTTCGTTGTATTAAGCACGAATACATGCTTTTCGCGCAGTTATAAGAGAAAAAGTTTTGACGCGTATCACATAGACACTTGTAAAACCGATGTGTTCAGATCTAGCTCGTTTTGTTCTAAAACAACTTGTTTCGTTGTATTAAGCACGAATGCAAGCTTTTCGAGCAGTTATCAGAAGTTTTGACGCGTATCACAATGACACTTGTAAAACCGATGTGTTCAGATCTAGCTCGTTTAGGTCTAAAACAGCTTGTTTCGTTGTATTAAGCACGAATACATGCTTTTCGCGCAGTTATAAGAGAAAAAGTTTTGACGCGTATCCCATAGACACTAGTAAAACCGATGTGTTCAGATCTAGCTCGTTTAGGTCTAAAACGGCTTGTTTCGTTGTATTAAGCACGAATACCTGCTTTTCGCGCAGTTATAAGAGAAAAAGTTTTGACGCGTATCCCATAGACACTAGTAAAACCGATGTGTTCAGATCTAGCTCGTTTTGGTCTAAAACAGCTTGTTTCGTTGTATTAAGCACGAATACATGCTTTTCGCGCAGTTATAAGAGAAAAAGTTTTGACGCGTATCACATGGGCATTTGTAAAACCGATGTGTTCAGATCTAGCTCGTTTAGGTCTAAAACAGCTTGTTTCGTTGTATTAGGCACGAATACATGCTTTTCGCGCAGTTATAAGAGAAAAAGTTTTGACGCGTATCACATAGACACTTGTAAAACCGATGTTTTCAGATCTAGCTCGTTTTGGTCTAAAACAACTTGTTTCGTTGTAATACGCACGAATACAAGCTTTTCGAGCAGTTATGAGAAAAAGTTGACGCGTATCACATGCACACTTGTAAAACCGATGTGTTCAGATCTAGCTCGTTTAGGTCTAAAACAGCTTGTTTCGTTGTATTAAGCACGAATACATGCTTTTCGCGCAGTTATAAGAGAAAAAGTTTTGACGCGTATCACATGGACATTTGTAAAACCGATGTGTTCAGATCTAGCTCGTTTAGGTCTAAAACAGCTTGTTTCGTTGTATTAAGCACGAATACATGCTTTTCGCGCAGTTATAAGAGAAAAAGTTTTGACGCGTATCACATACACTTGTAAAACCGATGTGTTCAGATCTAGCTCGTTTTGGTCTAAAACAGCTTGTTTCGTTGTAATACGCACGAATACAAGCTTTTCGAGCAGTTATGAGAAAAAGTTTTGACGCGTATCACATGGACACTTGTAAAACCGATGTGTTCAGATCTAGCTCGTTTAGGTCTAAAACAGCTTGTTTCGTTGTATTAAGCACGAATACATGCTTTTCGCGCAGTTATAAGAGAAAAAGTTTTGACGCGTATCACATAGACACTTGTAAAACCGATGTGTTCAGATCTAGCTCGTTTTGTTCTAAAACAACTTGTTTCGTTGTATTAAGCACGAATGCAAGCTTTTCGAGCAGTTATCAGAAGTTTTGACGCGTATCACAATGACACTTGTAAAACCGATGTGTTCAGATCTAGCTCGTTTAGGTCTAAAACAGCTTGTTTCGTTGTATTAAGCACGAATACATGCTTTTCGCGCAGTTATAAGAGAAAAAGTTTTGACGCGTATCCCATAGACACTAGTAAAACCGATGTGTTCAGATCTAGCTCGTTTAGGTCTAAAACGGCTTGTTTCGTTGTATTAAGCACGAATACCTGCTTTTCGCGCAGTTATAAGAGAAAAAGTTTTGACGCGTATCCCATAGACACTAGTAAACCCGATGTGTTCAGATCTAGCTCGTTTTGGTCTAAAACAGCTTGTTTCGTTGTATTAAGCACGAATACATGCTTTTCGCGCAGTTATAAGAGAAAAAGTTTTGACGCGTATCACATGGGCATTTGTAAAACCGATGTGTTCAGATCTAGCTCGTTTAGGTCTAAAACAGCTTGTTTCGTTGTATTAGGCACGAATACATGCTTTTCGCGCAGTTATAAGAGAAAAAGTTTTGACACGTATCACATAGACACTTGTAAAACCGATGTTTTCAGATCTAGCTCGTTTTGGTCTAAAACAACTTGTTTCGTTGTAATACGCACGAATACAAGCTTTTCGAGCAGTTATGAGAAAAAGTTGACGCGTATCACATGCACACTTGTAAAACCGATGTGTTCAGATCTAGCTCGTTTATTTCTAAAACAGCTTGTTTCGTTGTATTAAGCACGAATACATGCTTTTCGCGCAGTTATAAGAGAAAAAGTTTTGACGCGTATCACATACACTTGTAAAACCGATGTGTTCAGATCTAGCTCGTTTTGGTCTAAAACAGCTTGTTTCGTTGTAATAAGCACGAATAGAAGCTTTTCGAGCAGTTATGAGAAAAAGTTTTGACGCGTATCACATGGACACTTGTAAAACCGATGAGTTCAGATCTAGCTCGTTTAGGTCTAAAACAGCTTGTTTCGTTGTATTAAGCACAAATACATGCTTTTCGCCCAGTTATAAGAGAAAAAGTTTTGACGCGTATCACATGGACACTTGTAAAACCGATGTGTTCAGATCTAGCTCGTTTTGGTGTAAAACAGCTTGTTTCGGTTTATTAAGCACGAATACATGCTTTGGCGCAGTTATAAGAGAAAAAGTTTTGACGCGTATCACATAGACACTTGTAAAACCGATGTGTTCAGATCTAGCTCGTTTAGGTCTAAAACAGCTTGTTTCGTTGTATTAAGCACGAATACATGCTTTTCGCGCAGTTATAAGAGAAAAAGTTTTGACGCGTATCACATGGACATTTGTAAAACCGATGTGTTCAGATCTAGCTCGTTTAGGTCTAAAACAGCTTGTTTCGTTGTATTAAGCACGAATACATGCTTTTCGCGCAGTTATAAGAGAAAAAGTTTTGACGCGTATCACATAGACACTTGTAAAACCGATGTGTTCAGATCTAGCTCGTTTTGGTCTAAAACAACTTCTTTCGTTGTGTTACGCATGAATACAAGCTTTTCGTGCAGTTATAAGAGAAAAAGTTTTGACGCGTATCACATGGACATTTGTAAAACCGATGTGTTCAGATCTAGCTCGTTTAGGTCTAAAACAGCTTGTTTCATTGTATTAAGCACGAATACATGCTTTTCGCGCAGTTATAAGAGAAAAAGTTTTGACGCGTATCACAAAGACACTTGTAAAACCGATGTGTTCAGATCTAGCTCGTTTTGGTCTAAAACAACTTGTTTCGTTGTAATACGCACGAATACAAGCTTTTCGAGCAGTTATGAGAAAAAGTTTTGACGCGTATCACATGGACACTTGTAAAACCGATGTGTTCAGATCTAGCTCGTTTAGGTCTAAAACAGCTTGTTTCGTTGTATTATGCACGAATACATGCTTTTCGCGCAGTTATAAGAGAAAAAGTTTTGACGCGTATCACACGGACACTTGTAAAACCGATGTGTTCAGATCTAGCTCGTTTTGGTGTAAAACAGCTTGTTTCGGTTTATTAGGCACGAATACATGCTTTGGCGCAGTTATAAGAGAAAAACTTTTGACGCGTATCACAAGGACTTGTAAAACCGATGTGTTCAGATTTAGCTCGTTTTGGTCTAAAACAGCTTGTTTGGTTGTATTAAGCACGAATACAAGCTTTTCGCGCAGTTATAAGAGAAAAAGTTTTGACGCCTGTCACAGGGAGACTTGTAAAACTGATTTGTTCAGATCTAGCTCGTTTTGGTCTAAAACAGCTTGTTTCGTTGTATTAAGCACGAATACAAGCTTTTCGAGCAGTTATCAGAAGTTTTGACGCGTATCACATGGACACTTGTAAAACCGATGTGTTCAGATCTAGCTCGTTTAGGTCTAAAACAGCTTGTTTCGTTGTAATAAGCACGAATACATGCTTTTCGCGCAGTTATAAGAGAAAAAGTTTTGACGCGTATCACATAGACACTTGTAAAACCGATGTGTTCAGATCTAGCTCGTTTTGGTCTAAAACAGCTTCTTTCGTTGTATTACGCATGAATACAAGCTTTTCGAGCAGTTATAAGAGAAAAAGTTTTGACGCGTATCACATAGACACTTGTAAAACCGATGTGTTCAGATCTAGCTCGTTTAGGTCTAAAACAGCTTGTTTCGTTGTATTAAGCACGAATACATGCTTTTCGCGCAGTTATAAGAGAAAAAGTTTTGATGCGTATCACATGGACATTTGTAAAACCGATGTGTTCAGATCTAGCTCGTTTAGGTCTAAAACAGCTTGTTTCGTTGTATTAAGCACGAATACATGCTTTTCGCGCAGTTATAAGAGAAAAAGTTTGACGCGTATCACATACACTTGTAAAACCGATGTGTTCAGATCTAGCTCGTTTTGGTCTAAAACAGCTTGTTTCGTTGTAATACGCACGAATACAAGCTTTTCGAGCAGTTATGAGAAAAAGTTTTGACGCGTATCACATGGACACTTGTAAAACCGATGTGTTCAGATCTAGCTCGTTTAGGTATAAAACAGCTTGTTTCGTTGTATTAAGCACGAATACATACTTTTCGCGCAGTTATAAGAGAAAAAGTTTTGACGCGTATCACATAGACACTTGTAAAACCGATGTGTTCAGATCTAGCTCGTTTTGGTCTAAAACAACTTCTTGCGTTGTATTACGCATGAATACAAGCTTTTCGAGCATTTATAAGAGAAAAAGTTTTGACGCGTATCACATAGACACTTGTAAAACCGATGTGTTCAGATCTAGCTCGTTTAGGTCTAAAACAGCTTGTTTCGTTGTATTAAGCACGAATACATGCTTTTCGCGCAGTTATAAGAGAAAAAGTTTTGACGCGTATCACATGGACATTTGTAAAACCGATGTGTTCAGATCTAGCTCGTTTAGGTCTAAAACAGCTTGTTTCGTTGTATTAAGCACGAATACATGCTTTTCGCGCAGTTATAAGAGAAAAAGTTTTGACGCGTATCACATGGACACTTGTAAAACCGATGTGTTCAGATCTAGCTCGTTTTGGTCTAAAACAACTTGTTTCGTTGTAATACGCACGAATACAAGCTTTTCGAGCAGTTATGAGAAAAAGTTTTGACGCGTATCACATGGACACTTGTAAAACCGATGTGTTCAGATCTAGCTCGTTTAGGTCTAAAACAGCTTGTTTCGTTGTATTATGCACGAATACATGCTTTTCGCGCAGTTATAAGAGAAAAAGTTTTGACGCGTATCACACGGACACTTGTAAAACCGATGTGTTCAGATCTAGCTCGTTTTGGTGTAAAACAGCTTGTTTCGGTTTATTAGGCACGAATACATGCTTTGGCGCAGTTATAAGAGAAAAACTTTTGACGCGTATCACAAGGACTTGTAAAACCGATGTGTTCAGATTTAGCTCGTTTTGGTCTAAAACAGCTTGTTTGGTTGTATTAAGCACGAATACAAGCTTTTCGCGCAGTTATAAGAGAAAAAGTTTTGACGCCTGTCACAGGGAGACTTGTAAAACTGATTTGTTCAGATCTAGCTCGTTTTGGTCTAAAACAGCTTGTTTCGTTGTATTAAGCACGAATACAAGCTTTTCGAGCAGTTATCAGAAGTTTTGACGCGTATCACATGGACACTTGTAAAACCGATGTGTTCAGATCTAGCTCGTTTAGGTCTAAAACAGCTTGTTTCGTTGTAATAAGCACGAATACATGCTTTTCGCGCAGTTATAAGAGAAAAAGTTTTGACGCGTATCACATAGACACTTGTAAAACCGATGTGTTCAGATCTAGCTCGTTTTGGTCTAAAACAGCTTCTTTCGTTGTATTACGCATGAATACAAGCTTTTCGAGCAGTTATAAGAGAAAAAGTTTTGACGCGTATCACATAGACACTTGTAAAACCGATGTGTTCAGATCTAGCTCGTTTAGGTCTAAAACAGCTTCTTTCGTTGTATTAAGCACGAATACATGCTTTTCGCGCAGTTATAAGAGAAAAAGTTTTGACGCGTATCACATGGACATTTGTAAAACCGATGTGTTCAGATCTAGCTCGTTTAGGTCTAAAACAGCTTGTTTCGTTGTATTAAGCACGAATACATGCTTTTCGCGCAGTTATAAGAGAAAAAGTTTGACGCGTATCACATACACTTGTAAAACCGATGTGTTCAGATCTAGCTCGTTTTGGTCTAAAACAGCTTGTTTCGTTGTAATACGCACGAATACAAGCTTTTCGAGCAGTTATGAGAAAAAGTTTTGACGCGTATCACATGGACACTTGTAAAACCGATGTGTTCAGATCTAGCTCGTTTAGGTATAAAACAGCTTGTTTCGTTGTATTAAGCACGAATACATACTTTTCGCGCAGTTATAAGAGAAAAAGTTTTGACGCGTATCACATAGACACTTGTAAAACCGATGTGTTCAGATCTAGCTCGTTTTGGTCTAAAACAACTTCTTGCGTTGTATTACGCATGAATACAAGCTTTTCGAGCATTTATAAGAGAAAAAGTTTTGACGCGTATCACATAGACACTTGTAAAACCGATGTGTTCAGATCTAGCTCGTTTAGGTCTAAAACAGCTTGTTTCGTTGTATTAAGCACGAATACATGCTTTTCGCGCAGTTATAAGAGAAAAAGTTTTGACGCGTATCACATGGACATTTGTAAAACCGATGTGTTCAGATCTAGCTCGTTTAGGTCTAAAACAGCTTGTTTCGTTGTATTAAGCACGAATACATGCTTTTCGCGCAGTTATAAGAGAAAAAGTTTTGACGCGTATTACATAGACACTTGTAAAACCGATGTGTTCAGATCTAGCTCGTTTTGGTCTAAAACAGCTTGTTTCGTTGTATTAAGCACGAATACAAGCTTTTCAAGCAGTTATGAGAAAAAGTTTTGACGCGTATCACATGGACACTTGTAAAACCGATGTGTTCAGATATAGCTCGTTTAGGTCTAAAACAGCTTGTTTCGTTGTATTAAGCACGAATACATGCTTTTCGCGCAGTTATAAGAGAAAAAGTTTTGACGCGTATCACATGGACACTTGTAAAACCGATGTGTTCAGATCTAGCTCGTTTTGGTGTAAAACAGCTTGTTTCGGTTTATTAAGCACGAATACATGCTTTGGCGCAGTTATAAGAGAAAAACTTTTGACGCGTATCACAAATATTTGTAAAACCGATGTGTTCAGATTTAGCTCGTTTTGGTCTAAAACAGCTTGTTTGGTTGTATTAAGCACGAATACAAGCTTTTCGCGCAGTTATAAGAGAAAAAGTTTTGACGCCTGTCACAGGGAGACTTGTAAAACCGATGTGTTCAGATCTAGCTCGTTTTGGTCTAAAACAGCTTGTTTCGTTGTATTAAGCACGAATACAAGCTTTTCGAGCAGTTATAAGAAGTTTTGACGCGTATCACATGGACACTTGTAAAACCGATGTGTTCACATCTAGCTCGTTTAGGTCTAAAACAGCTTGTTTCGTTGTATTAAGCACGAATACATGCTTTTCGGGCAGTTATAAGAGAAAAAGTTTTGACGCGTATCAATAGACACTTGTAAAACCGATGTGTTCAGATCTAGCTCGTTTTGGTCTAAAACAGCTTCTTTCGTTGTATTACGCATGAATACAAGCTTTTCGAGCGGTTATAAGAGAAAAAGTTTTGACGCGTATCACATAGACACTTGTAAAACCGATGTGTTCAGATCTAGCTCGTTTAGGTCTAAAACAGCTTGTTTCGTTGTATTAAGCACGAATACATGCTTTTCGCGCAGTTATAAGAGAAAAAGTTTTGACGCGTATCACATGGACATTTGTAAAACCGATGTGTTCAGATCTAGCTCGTTTAGGTCTAAAACAGCTTGTTTCGTTGTATTAAGCACGAATACATGCTTTTCGCGCAGTTATAAGAGAAAAAGTTTTGACGCGTATCACATACACTTGTAAAACCGATGTGTTCAGATCTAGCTCGTTTTGGTCTAAAACAGCTTGTTTCGTTGTAATACGCACCAATACAAGCTTTTCGAGCAGTTATGAGAAAAAGTTTTGACGCGTATCACATGGACACTTGTAAAACCGATGTGTTCAGATCTAGCTCGTTTAGGTCTAAAACAGCTTGTTTCGTTGTATTAAGCACGAATACATGCTTTTCGCGCAGTTATAAGAGAAAAAGTTTTGACGCGTATCACATAGACACTTGTAAAACCGATGTGTTCAGATCTAGCTCGTTTAGGTCTAAAACAGCTTGTTTCGTTGTATTAAGCACGAATACATGCTTTTCGCGCAGTTATAAGAGAAAAAGTTTTGACGCGTATCACATGGACACTTGTAAAACCGATGTGTTCAGATCTAGCTCGTTTTGGTGTAAAACAGCTTGTTTCGGTTTATTAAGCGCGAATACATGCTTTGGCGCAGTTATAAGAGAAAAACTTTTGACGCGTATCACAAGGACTTGTAAAACCGATGTGTTCAGATTTAGCTCGTTTTGGTCTAAAACAGCTTGTTTGGTTGTATTAAGCACGAATACAAGCTTTTCGCGCAGTTATAAGAGAAAAAGTTTTGACGCCTGTCACAGGGAGACTTGTAAAACCGATGTGTTCAGATCTAGCTCGTTTTGGTCTAAAACAGGTTGTTTCATTGTATTAAGCACGAATACACGCTTTTCGCGCAGTTATAAGAGAAAAAGTTTTGACGCCTGTCACAGGGAGACTTGTAAAACCGATGTGTTCAGATCTAGCTCGTTTTGGTCTAAAACAGCTTGTTTCGTTGTATTAAGCACGAATACATGCTTTTCGCGCAGTTATAAGAGAAAAAGTTTTGACGCGTATCACATGGACATTTGTAAAACCGATGTGTTCAGATCTAGCTCGTTTAGGTCTAAAACAGCTTGTTTCGTTGTATTAAGCACGAATACATGCTTTTCGCGCAGTTATAAGAGAAAGAGTTTTGACGCGTATCACATAGACACTTGTAAAACCGATGTGTTCAGATCTAGCTCGTTTTGGTCTAAAACAACTTGTTTCCTTGTAATACGCACGAATACAAGCTTTTCGAGCAGTTATGAGAAAAAGTTTTGACGCGTATCACATGGACACTTGTAAAACCGATGTGTTCAGATCTAGCTCGTTTAGGTCTAAAACAGCTTGTTTCGTTGTATTAAGCACGAATACATGCTTTTCGCGCAGTTATAAGAGAAAAAGTTTTGACGCGTATCACATGGACACTTGTAAAACCGATGTGTTCAGATCTAGCTCGTTTTGGTGTAAAACAGCTTGTTTCGGTTTATTAAGCACGAATACATGCTTTGGCGCAGTTATAAGAGAAAAACTTTTGACGCGTATCACAAGGACTTGTAAAACCGATGTGTTCAGATTTACCTCGTTTTGGTCTAAAACAGCTTGTTTGGTTGTATTAAGCACGAATACAAGCTTTTCGCGCAGTTATAAGAGAAAAAGTTTTGACGCCTGTCACATGGAGACTTGTAAAACCGATGTGTTCAGATCTAGCTCGTTTGGTCTAAAACAGCTTGTTTCGTTGTATTAAGCACGAATACAAGCTTTTCGAGCAGTATAAGAAGTTTTGACGCGTATCACATGGACACTTGTAAAACCGATGTGTTCAGATCTAGCTCGTTTAGGTCTAAAACAGCTTGTTTCGTTGTATTAGGCACGAATACATGCTTTTCGCGCAGTTATAAGAGAAAACGTTTTGACGCGTATCACATAGACACTTGTAAACCGATGTGTTCAGATCTAGCTCGTCTTGGTCTAAAACAGCTTCTTTCGTTGTATTAAGCACGAATACATGCTTTTCGCGCAGTTATAAGAGAAAAAGTTTTGACGCGTATCACATGGACATTTGTAAAACCGATGTGTTCAGATCTAGCTCGTTTAGGTCTAAAACAGCTTGTTTCGTTGTATTAAGCACGAATACATGCTTTTCGCGCAGTTATAAGAGAAAAAGTTTTGACGCGTATCACATAGACACTTGTAAACCGATGTGTTCAGATCTAGCTCGTCTTGGTCTAAAACAGCTTCTTTCGTTGTATTAAGCACGAATACATGCTTTTCGCGCAGTTATAAGAGAAAAAGTTTTGACGCGTATCACATAGACACTTGTAAACCGATGTGTTCAGATCTAGCTCGTCTTGGTCTAAAACAGCTTCTTTCGTTGTATTAAGCACGAATACATGCTTTTCGCGCAGTTATAAGAGAAAAAGTTTTGACGCGTATCACATGGACATTTGTAAAACCGATGTGTTCAGATCTAGCTCGTTTAGGTCTAAAACAGCTTGTTTCGTTGTATTAAGCACGAATACATGCTTTTCGCGCAGTTATAAGAGAAAGAGTTTTGACGCGTATCACATAGACACTTGTAAAACCGATGTGTTCAGATCTAGCTCGTTTTGGTCTAAAACAACTTGTTTCCTTGTAATACGCACGAATACAAGCTTTTCGAGCAGTTATGAGAAAAAGTTTTGACGCGTATCACATGGACACTTGTAAAACCGATGTGTTCAGATCTAGCTCGTTTAGGTCTAAAACAGCTTGTTTCGTTGTATTAAGCACGAATACATGCTTTTCGCGCAGTTATAAGAGAAAAAGTTTTGACGCGTATCACATGGACACTTGTAAAACCGATGTGTTCAGATCTAGCTCGTTTTGGTGTAAAACAGCTTGTTTCGGTTTATTAAGCACGAATACATGCTTTGGCGCAGTTATAAGAGAAAAACTTTTGACGCGTATCACAAGGACTTGTAAAACCGATGTGTTCAGATTTAGCTCGTTTTGGTCTAAAACAGCTTGTTTGGTTGTATTAAGCACGAATACAAGCTTTTCGCGCAGTTATAAGAGAAAAAGTTTTGACGCCTGTCACATGGAGACTTGTAAAACCGATGTGTTCAGATCTAGCTCGTTTGGTCTAAAACAGCTTGTTTCGTTGTATTAAGCACGAATACAAGCTTTTCGAGCAGTATAAGAAGTTTTGACGCGTATCACATGGACACTTGTAAAACCGATGTGTTCAGATCTAGCTCGTTTAGGTCTAAAACAGCTTGTTTCGTTGTATTAGGCACGAATACATGCTTTTCGCGCAGTTATAAGAGAAAAAGTTTTGACGCGTATCACATAGACACTTGTAAACCGATGTGTTCAGATCTAGCTCGTCTTGGTCTAAAACAGCTTCTTTCGTTGTATTACGCATGAATACAAGCTTTTCGAGCAGTTATAAGAGAAAAAGTTTTGACGCGTATCACATAGACACTTGTAAAACCGATGTGTTCAGATCTAGCTCGTTTAGGTCTAAAAGAGCTTGTTTCGTTGTATTAAGCACGAATACATGCTTTTCGCGCAGTTATAAGAGAAAAAGTTTTGACGCGTATCACATGGACATTTGTAAAACCGATGTGTTCAGATCTAGCTCGTTTAGGTCTAAAACAGCTTGTTTCGTTGTATTAAGCACGAATACATGCTTTTCGCGTAGTTATAAGAGAAAAAGTTTTGACGCGTATCACATACACTTGTAAAACCGATGTGTTCAGATCTAGCTCGTTTTGGTCTAAAACAGCTTGTTTCGTTGTAATACGCACGAATACAAGCTTTTCGAGCAATTATGAGAAAAAGTTTTGACGCGTATCACATGGACACTTGTAAAACCGATGTGTTCAGATCTAGCTCGTTTGGGTCTAAAACAGCTTGTTTCGTTGTATTAAGCACGAATACACGCTTTTCGCGCAGTTATAGGAGAAAAAGTTTTGACGCGTATCACATAGACACTTGTAAAACCGATGTGTTCAGATCTAGCTCGTTTTGGTCTAAAACAGCTTGTTTCGTTGTATTAGGCACGAATGCAAGCTTTTCGAGCAGTTATCAAAGTTTTGAGCGTATCACAATGGCACTTGTAAAACCGATGTGTTCAGATCTAGCTCGTTTAGGTCTAAAACAGCTTGTTTCGTTGTATTAAGCACGAATACATGCTTTTCGCGCAGTTATAAGAGAATAAGTTTTGACGCGTATCCCATAGACACTAGTAAAACCGATGTGTTCAGATCTAGCTCGTTTAGGTCTAAAACAGCTTGTTTCGTTGTATTAAGCACGAATACATGCTTTTCGCGCAGTTATAAGAGAAAAAGTTTTGACGCGTATCACATACACTTGTAAAACCGATGTGTTCAGATCTAGCTCGTTTTGGTCTAAAACAGCTTGTTTCGTTGTAATACGCACGAATACAAGCTTTTCGAGCAGTTATGAGAAAAAGTTTTGACGCGTATCACATGGACACTTGTAAAACCGATGTGTTCAGATCTAGCTCGTTTAGGTCTAAAACAGCTTGTTTCGTTGTATTAAGCACGAATACATGCTTTTCGCGCAGTTATAAGAGAAAAAGTTTTGACGCGTATCACATAGACACTTGTAAAACCGATGTGTTCAGATCTAGCTCGTTTTGGTGTAAAACAGCTTGTTTCGGTTTATTAAGCACGAATACATGCTTTGGCGCAGTTATAAGAGAAAAACTTTTGACGCGTATCACAAGGACTTGTAAAACCGATGTGTTCAGATTTAGCTCGTTTTGGTCTAAAACAGCTTGTTTGGTTGTATTAAGCACGAATACAAGCTTTTCGCGCAGTTATAAGAGAAAAAGTTTTGACGCCTGTCACAGGAAGACGTGAAACCGATGTGTTCAGATCTAGCTCGTTTTGGTCTAAAACAGCTTGTTTCGTTGTATTAAGCACGAATACAAGCTTTTCGAGCAGTTATCAGAAGTTTTGACGCGTATCACATGGACACTTGTAAAACCGATGTGTTCAGATCTAGCTCGTTTAGGTTTAAAACAGCTTGTTTCGTTGTAATAAGCACGAATACATGCTTTTCGCGCAGTTATAAGAGAGAAAGTTTGGACGCGTATCACATAGACACTTGTAAAACCGATGTGTTCAGATCTAGCTCGTTTTGGTCTAAAACAGCTTCTTTCGTTGTATTACGCATGAATACAAGCTTTTCGAGCAGTTATAAGAGAAAAAGTTTTGACGCGTATCACATAGACACTTGTAAAACCGATGTGTTCAGATCTAGCTCGTTTAGGTCTAAAACAGCTTGTTTCGTTGTATTAAGCACGAATACATGCTTTTCGCGCAGTTATAAGAGAAAAAGTTTTGACGCGTATCACATGGACATTTGTAAAACCGATGTGTTCAGATCTAGCTCGTTTAGGTCTAAAACAGCTTGTTTCGTTGTATTAAGCACGAATACATGCTTTTCGCGCAGTTATAAGAGAAAAAGTTTTGACGCGTATCACATACACTTGTAAAACCGATGTGTTCAGATCTAGCTCGTTTTGGTCTAAAACAGCTTGTTTCGTTGTAATACGCACGAATACAAGCTTTTCGAGCAGTTATGAGAAAAAGTTTTGACGCGTATCACATGGACACTTGTAAAACCGATGTGTTCAGATCTAGCTCGTTTAGGTCTAAAACAGCTTGTTTCGTTGTATTAAGCACGAATACATGCTTTTCGCGCAGTTATAAGAGAAAAAGTTTTGACGCGTATCACATAGACACTTGTAAAACCGATGTGTTCAGATCTAGCTCGTTTTGGTCTAAAACAGCTTCTTTCGTTGTATTACGCATGAATACAAGCTTTTCGAGCAGTTATAAGAGAAAAAGTTTTGACGCGTATCACATAGACACTTGTAAAACCGATGTGTTCAGATCTAGCTCGTTTAGGTCTAAAACAGCTTGTTTCGTTGTATTAAGCACGAATACATGCTTTTCGCGCAGTTATAAGAGAAAAAGTTTTGACGCGTATCACATGGACACTTGTAAAACCGATGTGTTCAGATCTAGCTCGTTTTGGTGTAAAACAGCTTGTTTCGGTTTATTAAGCGCGAATACATGCTTTGGCGCAGTTATAAGAGAAAAACTTTTGACGCTTATCACAAGGACTTGTAAAACCGATGTGTTCAGATTTAGCTCGTTTTGGTCTAAAACAGCTTGTTTGGTTGTATTAAGCACGAATACAAGCTTTTCGCGCAGTTATAAGAGAAAAAGTTTTGACGCCTGTCACAGGGAGACTTGTAAAACCGATGTGTTCAGATCTAGCTCGTTTTGGTCTAAAACAGCTTGTTTCGTTGTATTAAGCACGAATACACGCTTTTCGCGCAGTTATCAGAAGTTTTGACGCGTATCACATGGACACTTGTAAAACCGATGTGTTCAGATCTAGCTCGTTTAGGTCTAAAACAGCTTGTTTCGTTGTAATAAGCACGAATACATGCTTTTCGCGCAGTTATAAGAGAGAAAGTTTGGACGCGTATCACATAGACACTTGTAAAACCGATGTGTTCAGATCTAGCTCGTTTTGGTCTAAAACAGCTTCTTTCGTTGTATTACGCATGAATACAAGCTTTTCGAGCAGTTATAAGAGAAAAAGTTTTGACGCGTATCACATAGACACTTGTAAAACCGATGTGTTCAGATCTAGCTCGTTTAGGTCTAAAACAGCTTGTTTCGTTGTATTAAGCACGAATACATGCTTTTCGCGCAGTTATAAGAGAAAAAGTTTTGACGCGTATCACATACACTTGTAAAACCGATGTGTTCAGATCTAGCTCGTTTTGGTCTAAAACAGCTTGTTTCGTTGTAATACGCACGAATACAAGCTTTTCGAGCAATTATGAGAAAAAGTTTTGACGCGTATCACATACACTTGTAAAACCGATGTGTTCAGATCTAGCTCGTTTTGGTCTAAAACAGCTTGTTTCGTTGTAATACGCACGAATACAAGCTTTTCGAGCAGTTATGAGAAAAAGTTTTGACGCGTATCACATGGACACTTGTAAAACCGATGTGTTCAGATCTAGCTCGTTTAGGTCTAAAACAGCTTGTTTCGTTGTATTAAGCACGAATACATGCTTTTCGCGCAGTTATAAGAGAAAAAGTTTTGACGCGTATCACATAGACACTTGTAAAACCGATGTGTTC
This sequence comes from Amblyomma americanum, assembly GCF_052857255.1. Classification (NCBI taxonomy): domain Eukaryota; kingdom Metazoa; phylum Arthropoda; class Arachnida; order Ixodida; family Ixodidae; genus Amblyomma; species Amblyomma americanum. The sequence continues at coordinate 310,424 of NW_027526556.1, read as the reverse complement.
AGATCTAGCTCGTTTTGGTCTAAAACAGCTTCTTTCGTTGTATTACGCATGAGTACAAGCTTTTCGAGCAGTTATAAGAGAAAAAGTTTTGACGCGTATCACATAGACACTTGTAAAACCGATGTGTTCAGATCTAGCTCGTTTAGGTCTAAAACAGCTTGTTTCGTTGTATTAAGCACGAATACATGCTTTTCGCGCAGTTATAAGAGAAAAAGTTTTGACGCGTATCACATGGACACTTGTAAAACCGATGTGTTCAGATCTAGCTCGTTTTGGTGTAAAACAGCTTGTTTCGGTTTATTAAGCGCGAATACATGCTTTGGCGCAGTTATAAGAGAAAGAGTTTTGACGCGTATCACATAGACACTTGTAAAACCGATGTGTTCAGATCTAGCTCGTTTTGGTCTAAAACAACTTGTTTCCTTGTAATACGCACGAATACAAGCTTTTCGAGCAGTTATGAGAAAAAGTTTTGACGCGTATCACATGGACACTTGTAAAACCGATGTGTTCAGATCTAGCTCGTTTAGGTCTAAAACAGCTTGTTTCGTTGTATTAAGCACGAATACATGCTTTTCGCGCAGTTATAAGAGAAAAAGTTTTGACGCGTATCACATGGACACTTGTAAAACCGATGTGTTCAGATCTAGCTCGTTTTGGTGTAAAACAGCTTGTTTCGGTTTATTAAGCACGAATACATGCTTTGGCGCAGTTATAAGAGAAAAACTTTTGACGCGTATCACAAGGACTTGTAAAACCGATGTGTTCAGATTTAGCTCGTTTTGGTCTAAAACAGCTTGTTTGGTTGTATTAAGCACGAATACAAGCTTTTCGCGCAGTTATAAGAGAAAAAGTTTTGACGCCTGTCACAGGGAGACTTGTAAAACCGATGTGTTCAGATCTAGCTCGTTTGGTCTAAAACAGCTTGTTTCGTTGTAATAAGCACAAATACAAGCTTTTCGAGCAGTATAAGAAGTTTTGACGCGTATCACATGGACACTTGTAAAACCGATGTGTTCAGATCTAGCTCGTTTAGGTCTAAAACAGCTTGTTTGGTTGTATTAAGCACGAATACAAGCTTTTCGCGCAGTTATAAGAGAAAAAGTTTTGACGCCTGTCACAGGGAGACTTGTAAAACCGATGTGTTCAGATCTAGCTCGTTTTGGTCTAAAACAGCTTCTTTCGTTGTATTACGCATGAATACAAGCTTTTCGAGCAGTTATAAGAGAAAAAGTTTTGACGCGTATCACATAGACACTTGTAAAACCGATGTGTTCAGATCTAGCTCGTTTATTTATTTATTTATTTTATTTATTGATACTGTCAGCCGTAGGCCGTTACAGGGTGAAAACAGATACATATGTAAGTTATGTCACACAGCCACAAGTATGAACAGTGCACAATTCAAAATAGTCAAATTGAAAACGACAGTCATCGCAACACAGCTGTCCTGCACTGCAGATACAGACCTAAAGCACAAACGCTAGCGGGTAAATATTTTAGCTTACAACCATAAAATAGCAGTAGGGAAACAAAACGTATGAAAAGAAAAACAAAATTACAAGGATGTCTATTCAGGTAAGTGACGGTACAAGCAATTTTCAAATTGGGGGAGATTGTCTATTTGCAGAAAGGTCTGAGGCAGGGAATTCCACTCTGTTATTGTTCTGGGGAAAAAGGAGTATTTAAAACAGTTAATACGGGCCATCATGGGTGTAATCTGGTAACTGTGGGAGCTTCTTACAGGGCGACACGAACGCTGTTGCAAATAGCAGCTTGTGTTTAAGTTGAAGTGATTATTGCGCAAAAGATAAAGAAATTTTAGCCTGGCGATCTTCCTTCGTTTCGACAGTGAAGGAAGTTGTAATTCTTGCAGCATGTCAGTCACGGAATCAGTATATCTATATTTTGACAGAATGAACCTGGCGGCCCTTCTTTGAACTTTTTCAATCTTATACGTTTGATTTGACTGATACGAATCCCATATGACGCTTGCATATTCCAGTGTCGGACGTACCAGCGCGAGATAGGCAGTTAGTTTTGCTTTTGTGGATGCAAGTTTCAGTTTTCTTCTAAGGTACCACAACTTAGTTTCAGCTTTTGAACATATATTGTCAATATGTAAATTCCAACTTAGATTAGATGATATAGTGACACCTAAATACTTAAAGGAGTTGACACATGTTATATTCCGCCCATCTATTTCATAACCAAATGAAAAAATATTTTTGGTTTTGTTTGTCAGTGTAATATATGATGTTTTCGTATAATTAATTTTCATTCTAGAAGCTGCGCACCATTGATTAATGGAGTTCAACGCCAAATTTAATGTGAGCTGGTCTTCTGGCTTTGATATGATTGAGTATATTAAACAGTCATCCGCAAATAGCCGGACTGTTATTTGAGGAGGAAGTGAGACTGCGATGTTGTTAACATAGCATAAAAATAATATGGGCCCCAGCACAGACCCCTGAGGGACACCTGAGGGTACACCCAGGACGTCAGATTTCGCACCGTCTACCTCCACATACTGGGTTCTATTAGTAAGGTAAGCTTTAATCCAGTACACAATATCTGTGTTTATGCCTAAGTCAATGAGCCTGTTAAGTTCATTATGGGGTACACGGTCGAATGCTTTAGACATGTCTAGGCAAACTGCATCCACTTGGTCTCTGTTGTTTAAGGCTTTTGAAAAATCATGCAGTGTTTCAACAAGTTGGGTAACAGTAGAGAGCTTCCGCCTGAAACCATGTTGATTGGGATTTAGTTTGTTCGTGTCCTCAAGATATTTGGATAAGCAGTTTGCCACGACGTGCTCAAGCATCTTGCAACAGGAGCAGGTGATAGAAATAGGTCTGTAATTGTCGGGAACGTGCTTGCTTCCAGATTTGTGTACTGGAACTATCCTAGCCTGCAGCCAGTCATTTGGCAAGGAATGTTGCTTCAGTGATGCATTGAATATGATAATTAAATATTTTGCGATCCATTCCGCGTATCTTCTTAGGAACTCATTAGGAATAGAATCAGGACCGGAAGACTTTTTTGTATCTAAATTAAGGAGGAGGGAAAATATTCCTTCATGGGACAATGTAATAGCGGGTGTGTCAGACGGTTTGGAGCATAATCCGCTTATTGAATTCTGAGGCATAGAGTTAGAAGGGCTAAATACAGAATGAAAATAGGCATTACATCTGTTAGCGATTTCTGATTTATCAGTAACAACACAACCATCCACTGTAAGAAACTCCATTTTTTCCCTCGAGGGTGAAAGGTGACGCCAAAAACGCTGTGGGGAGGTTTTCATAAATTGGGTGAGCTTTTCGGAAAAATACCTATCTTTTGCTGTCAATAACTTCTCTTTAAGTATCGAAGATAGGTGCGAAATTTCATTTTGATTCCTTACTCTGTTGCGTTTTCTCCGCTTTATCCTTCGCTTTAGCTGGATTATCTCACGATTTATCCAAGGGTTACGTTTCTTTATCGTTTTTTGACGTTGCGGAACAAACTTTTGCAGGCAGTACCTGATTATATTTTTAAACCTCTCCCACAAAGTGTTGACGTCATCCTCCCCGTGGTAAGAATCCAAGGTCATTTCCAAGTAGTCTATGATGCTGACATCATCAGCAATCGAAAAATCGTTAACAGAAATAGTTAGCCTTTTCGTTTTTTCCGGTGGTCTAAGCCGTTTGAAAGAAACTAAAGCAAGGTTATGGTCAGAAAGCCCTTCCTTAACGGACACATCATATTCAGTTATTTTGCTGTTTACAAAACCAAGTCCAGTATTGATTCCGTACTTGCTCCAATCCTTGTTGTGCGTTTGACAATTTGCGTGAGATCATTATTAAAAGCAAGGTCTAAAACAGCTTGTTTCGTTGTATTAAGCACGAATACATGCTTTTCGCGCAGTTATAAGAGAAAAAGTTTTGACGCGTATCACATGGACATTTGCAAAACCGATGTGTTCAGATCTAGCTCGTTTAGGTCTAAAACAGCTTGTTTCGTTGTATTAAGCACGAATACATGCTTTTCGCGCAGTTATAAGAGAAAAAGTTTTGACGCGTATCACATACACTTGTAAAACTGATGTGTTCAGATCTAGCTCGTTTAGGTCTAAAACAGCTTGTTTCGTTGTATTAAGCACGAATACATGCTTTTCGCGCAGTTATAGGAGAAAAAGTATTGACGCGTATCACACAGACACTTGTAAAACCGATGTGTTCAGATCTAGCTCGTTTTGGTCTAAAACAGCTTGTTTCGTTGTATTAGGCACGAATGCAAGCTTTTCGAGCAGTTATCAGAAGTTTTGACGCGTATCACAATGGCACTTGTAAAACCGATGTGTTCAGATCAAGCTCGTTTAGGTCTAAAACAGCTTGTTTCGTTGTATTAAGCACGAATACATGCTTTTCGCGCAGTTATAAGAGAAAAAGTTTTGACGCGCATCACATAGACACTTGTAAAACCGATGTTTTCAGATCTAGCTCGTTTTGGTCTAAAACAACTTGTTTCGTTGTAATACGCACGAATACAAGCTTTTCGAGCAGTTACGAGAAAAAGTTTTGACGCGTATCACATGCACACTTGTAAAACCGATGTGTTCAGATCTAGCTCGTTTTGGTGTAAAACAGCTTGTTTCGGTTTATTAAGCACGAATACATGCTTTGGCGCAGTTATAAGAGAAAAACTTTTGACGCGTATCACAAGGACTTGTAAAACCGATGTGTTCAGATCTAGCTCGTTTGGTCTAAAACAGCTTGTTTCGTTGTATTAGGCACGAATACATGCTTTTCGCGCAGTTATAAGAGAAAAAGTTTTGACGCGTATCACATGGACACTTGTAAAACCGATGTGTTCAGATCTAGCTCGTTTTGGTGTAAAACAGCTTGTTTCGGTTTATTAAGCACGAATACATGCTTTGGCGCAGTTATAAGAGAAAAACTTTTGACGCGTATCACAAGGACTTGTAAAACCGATGTGTTCAGATTTAGCTCGTTTTGGTCTAAAACAGCTTGTTTGGTTGTATTAAGCACGAATACAAGCTTTTCGCGCAGTTATAAGAGAAAAAGTTTTGACGCCTGTCACAGGGAGACTTGTAAAACCGATGTGTTCAGATCTAGCTCGTTTGGTCTAAAACAGCTTGTTTCGTTGTATTAAGCACGAATATAAGCTTTTCGAGCAGTATAAGAAGTTTTGACGCGTATCACATGGACACTTGTAAAACCGCTGTGTTCAGATCTAGCTCGTTTAGGTCTAAAACAGCTTGTTTGGTTGTATTAAGCACGAATACAAGCTTTTCGCGCAGTTATAAGAGAAAAAGTTTTGACGCCTGTCACAGGGAGACTTGTAAAACCGATGTGTTCAGATCTAGCTCGTTTTGGTCTAAAACAGCTTCTTTCGTTGTATTACGCATGAATACAAGCTTTTCGAGCAGTTATAAGAGAAAAAGTTTTGACGCGTATCACATAGACACTTGTAAAACCGATGTGTTCAGATCTAGCTCGTTTAGGTCTAAAACAGCTTGTTTCGTTGTATTAAGCACGAATACATGCTTTTCGCGCAGTTATAAGAGAAAAAGTTTTGACGCGTATCACATGGACATTTGTAAAACCGATGTGTTCAGATCTAGCTCGTTTAGGTCTAAAACAGCTTGTTTCGTTGTATTAAGCACGAATACATGCTTTTCGCGCAGTTATAAGAGAAAAAGTTTTGACGCGTATCACATACACTTGTAAAACTGATGTGTTCAGATCTAGCTCGTTTTGGTCTAAAACAGCTTGTTTCGTTGTAATACGCACGAATACAAGCTTTTCGAGCAGTTATGAGAAAAAGTTTTGACGCGTATCACATGGACACTTGTAAAACCGATGTGTTCAGATCTAGCTCGTTTAGGTCTAAAACAGCTTGTTTCGTTGTATTAAGCACGAATACATGCTTTTCGCGCAGTTATAGGAGAAAAAGTTTTGACGCGTATCACATAGACACTTGTAAAACCGATGTGTTCAGATCTAGCTCGTTTTGGTCTAAAACAGCTTGTTTCGTTGTATTAGGCACGAATGCAAGCTTTTCGAGCAGTTATCAGAAGTTTTGACGCGTATCACAATGGCACTTGTAAAACCGATGTGTTCAGATCTAGCTCGTTTAGGTCTAAAACAGCTTGTTTCGTTGTATTAAGCACGAATACATGCTTTTCGCGCAGTTATAAGAGAAAAAGTTTTGACGCGCATCACATAGACACTTGTAAAACCGATGTTTTCAGATCTAGCTCGTTTTGGTCTAAAACAACTTGTTTCGTTGTAATACGCACGAATACAAGCTTTTCGAGCAGTTATAAGAAAAAGTTTTGACGCGTATCACATGCACACTTGTAAAACCGATGTGTTCAGATCTAGCTCGTTTTGGTGTAAAACAGCTTGTTTCGGTTTATTAAGCACGAATACATGCTTTGGCGCAGTTATAAGAGAAAAACTTTTGACGCGTATCACAAGGACTTGTAAAACCGATGTGTTCAGATTTAGCTCGTTTTGGTCTAAAACAGCTTGTTTGGTTGTATTAAGCACGAATACAAGCTTTTCGCGCAGTTATAAGAGAAAACGTTTTGACGCCTGTCACAGGGAGACTTGTAAAACCGATGTGTTCAGATCTAGCTCGTTTGGTCTAAAACAGCTTGTTTCGTTGTATTAAGCACGAATACAAGCTTTTCGAGCAGTATAAGAAGTTTTGACGCGTATCACATGGACACTTGTAAAACCGATGTGTTCAGATCTAGCTCGTTTAGGTCTAAAACAGCTTGTTTCGTTGTATTAAGCACGAATACATGCTTTTCGCGCAGTTATAAGAGAAAAAGTTTTGACGCATATCACATAGACACTTGTAAACCGATGTGTTCAGATCTAGCTCGTTTTGGTCTAAAACAGCTTCTTTCGTTGTATTACGCATGAATACAAGCTTTTCGAGCAGTTATAAAAGAAAAAGTTTTGACGCGTATCACATAGACACTTGTAAAACCGATGTGTTCAGATCTAGCTCGTTTAGGTCTAAAACAGCTTGTTTCGTTGTATTAAGCACGAATACATGCTTTTCGCGCAGTTATAAGAGAAAAAGTTTTGACGCGTATCACATGGACATTTGTAAAACCGATGTGTTCAGATCTAGCTCGTTTAGGTCTAAAACAGCTTGTTTCGTTGTATTAAGCACGAATACATGCTTTTCGCGCAGTTATAAGAGAAAAAGTTTTGACGCGTATCACGTACACTTGTAAAACCGATGTGTTCAGATCTAGCTCGTTTTGGTCTAAAACAGCTTGTTTCGTTGTAATACGCACGAATACAAGCTTTTCGAGCAGTTATGAGAAAAAGTTTTGACGCGTATCACATGGACACTTGTAAAACCGATGTGTTCAGATCTAGCTCGTTTTGGTCTAAAACAGCTTGTTTCGTTGTATTAGGCACGAATGCAAGCTTTTCGAGCAGTTATCAGAAGTTTTGACGCGTATCACAATGGCACTTGTAAAACCGATGTGTTCAGATCTAGCTCGTTTAGGTCTAAAACAGCTTGTTTCGTTGTATTAAGCACGAATACATGCTTTTCGCGCAGTTATAAGAGAAAAAGTTTTGACGCGCATCACATAGACACTTGTAAAACCGATGTTTTCAGATCTAGCTCGTTTTGGTCTAAAACAACTTGTTTCGTTGTAATACGCACGAATACAAGCTTTTCGAGCAGTTATAAGAAAAAGTTTTGACGCGTATCACATGCACACTTGTAAAACCGATGTGTTCAGATCTAGCTCGTTTTGGTGTAAAACAGCTTGTTTCGGTTTATTAAGCACGAATACATGCTTTGGCGCAGTTATAAGAGAAAAACTTTTGACGCGTATCACAAGGACTTGTAAAACCGATGTGTTCAGATTTAGCTCGTTTTGGTCTAAAACAGCTTGTTTGGTTGTATTAAGCACGAATACAAGCTTTTCGCGCAGTTATAAGATAAAACGTTTTGACGCCTGTCACAGGGAGACTTGTAAAACCGATGTGTTCAGATCTAGCTCGTTTGGTCTAAAACAGCTTGTTTCGTTGTATTAAGCACGAATACAAGCTTTTCGAGCAGTATAAGAAGTTTTGACGCGTATCACATGGACACTTGTAAAACCGATGTGTTCAGATCTAGCTCGTTTAGGTCTAAAACAGCTTGTTTCGTTGTATTAAGCACGAATACATGCTTTTCGCGCAGTTATAAGAGAAAAAGTTTTGACGCGTATCACATACACTTGTAAAACTGATGTGTTCAGATCTAGCTCGTTTTGGTCTAAAACAGCTTGTTTCGTTGTAATACGCACGAATACAAGCTTTTCGAGCAGTTATGAGAAAAAGTTTTGACGCGTATCACATGGACACTTGTAAAACCGATGTGTTCAGATCTAGCTCGTTTAGGTCTAAAACAGCTTGTTTCGTTGTATTAAGCACGAATACATGCTTTTCGCGCAGTTATAGGAGAAAAAGTTTTGACGCGTATCACATAGACACTTGTAAAACCGATGTGTTCAGATCTAGCTCGTTTTGGTCTAAAACAGCTTGTTTCGTTGTATTAGGCACGAATGCAAGCTTTTCGAGCAGTTATCAGAAGTTTTGACGCGTATCACAATGGCACTTGTAAAACCGATGTGTTCAGATCTAGCTCGTTTAGGTCTAAAACAGCTTGTTTCGTTGTATTAAGCACGAATACATGCTTTTCGCGCAGTTATAAGAGAAAAAGTTTTGACGCGCATCACATAGACACTTGTAAAACCGATGTTTTCAGATCTAGCTCGTTTTGGTCTAAAACAACTTGTTTCGTTGTAATACGCACGAATACAAGCTTTTCGAGCAGTTATAAGAAAAAGTTTTGACGCGTATCACATGCACACTTGTAAAACCGATGTGTTCAGATCTAGCTCGTTTTGGTGTAAAACAGCTTGTTTCGGTTTATTAAGCACGAATACATGCTTTGGCGCAGTTATAAGAGAAAAACTTTTGACGCGTATCACAAGGACTTGTAAAACCGATGTGTTCAGATTTAGCTCGTTTTGGTCTAAAACAGCTTGTTTGGTTGTATTAAGCACGAATACAAGCTTTTCGCGCAGTTATAAGAGAAAACGTTTTGACGCGTATCACATGCACACTTGTAAAACCGATGTGTTCAGATCTAGCTCGTTTTGGTGTAAAACAGCTTGTTTCGGTTTATTAAGCACGAATACATGCTTTGGCGCAGTTATAAGAGAAAAACTTTTGACGCGTATCACAAGGACTTGTAAAACCGATGTGTTCAGATCTAGCTCGTTTGGTCTAAAACAGCTTGTTTCGTTGTATTAAGCACGAATACAAGCTTTTCGAGCAGTATAAGAAGTTTTGACGCGTATCACATGGACACTTGTAAAACCGATGTGTTCAGATCTAGCTCGTTTAGGTCTAAAACAGCTTGTTTCGTTGTATTAAGCACGAATACATGCTTTTCGCGCAGTTATAAGAGAAAAAGTTTTGACGCATATCACATAGACACTTGTAAACCGATGTGTTCAGATCTAGCTCGTTTTGGTCTAAAACAGCTTCTTTCGTTGTATTACGCATGAATACAAGCTTTTCGAGCAGTTATAAAAGAAAAAGTTTTGACGCGTATCACATAGACACTTGTAAAACCGATGTGTTCAGATCTAGCTCGTTTAGGTCTAAAACAGCTTGTTTCGTTGTATTAAGCACGAATACATGCTTTTCGCGCAGTTATAAGAGAAAAAGTTTTGACGCGTATCACATGGACATTTGTAAAACCGATGTGTTCAGATCTAGCTCGTTTAGGTCTAAAACAGCTTGTTTCGTTGTATTAAGCACGAATACATGCTTTTCGCGCAGTTATAAGAGAAAAAGTTTTGACGCGTATCACGTACACTTGTAAAACCGATGTGTTCAGATCTAGCTCGTTTTGGTCTAAAACAGCTTGTTTCGTTGTAATACGCACGAATACAAGCTTTTCGAGCAGTTATGAGAAAAAGTTTTGACGCGTATCACATGGACACTTGTAAAACCGATGTGTTCAGATCTAGCTCGTTTTGGTCTAAAACAGCTTGTTTCGTTGTATTAGGCACGAATGCAAGCTTTTCGAGCAGTTATCAGAAGTTTTGACGCGTATCACAATGGCACTTGTAAAACCGATGTGTTCAGATCTAGCTCGTTTAGGTCTAAAACAGCTTGTTTCGTTGTATTAAGCACGAATACATGCTTTTCGCGCAGTTATAAGAGAAAAAGTTTTGACGCGCATCACATAGACACTTGTAAAACCGATGTTTTCAGATCTAGCTCGTTTTGGTCTAAAACAACTTGTTTCGTTGTAATACGCACGAATACAAGCTTTTCGAGCAGTTATAAGAAAAAGTTTTGACGCGTATCACATGCACACTT